>NW_028289707.1:0-149680 GCF_059628265.1 Tinamus guttatus | reverse complement strand
GCGCTTTAGATAGTTATAGTCTCTGCAGTAGTATTTGCTGCATGAGAAGAGATGCTGCATGAGGTGAGAAGAAATTAAAGAAACCTGAACCAGCACCGGATATTGTTCTGCCAGGTGGGTGTTAAGAAGTCTCAGCCATCCCACTGATATCCCAGTACACACAATGCCCTTCCATTCCTTCTTCCTAGCAGATCTGGAGAGAAGCCCCAGCATATAGGGAATGGTTCTCTCTGTTTGATCTTAACCCTATTTGCTTAGTTTTGTTTAGCTTTGTGTTTGTGAGTTCTAACAGCTATGAACTCAAACAACCTGGCAACGGCATGTCTTAATTTCAGATTTTCATTGTGTTTGCCATGGAAACAGAACAAATACTGAAAATGTGCTCAGCTTGTTAGAACTAAGGAAAGTCCCAAAGTGAGCAATAACACAACGTAAATAAAACTCTGACGCTACCTTCCTAAAAGGAGTGGCTCTTCCTATCTAAGAGGTAACAGTAGTACCTGTGCAAATCCAACCCATTGAACTCTATTGACTATCAGCATATACATTTTATTTTTTTATTATACATTATATTATTTATATACATAAAACTGTTTTTAACTGCTTAATGACTAAATCGGAAACGAATAACATGTAATTTTACTCACTGACCATTGCTTGAGTTCTTGATCCTTGCTCCCTGAAGTGTAATGCTGGGGAGCTTTGTCCATCGTGCTATTTTCAGTCTTTAGCATTCCTAGAGTTGACTGTGGCCTGCCCCTGGGGAGGAACAGCCCCGTGCACCACAGCAGGCTGGGGCTGGCCAGCTACAAAGCAACTTGGCAGAGAAGGACTCCAGGCCCTGGCGCACAGCATGGCATGACAGTAATGTACCCTTTGAGCAAAGAAGGCCAACAGCATCTGGGTTTGCATTAGGCAGAGCATTCAAGAGAGATGGTTGTTCCCTTCTACTGTGGTGAGGCTCCACCTAGAGTCTTGGGTCCAGTTCTGGTCTCCCTCTTGCAAAAACATGGACCTATTGGACTGAGTCTAGTAAGGAGACAAAAAGCTGATTAAGGAACTGGAGCATCTCTCATACAAGGAGGGGCTCAAAGAGCTGGGACTGTTTAACCTGGAGAAGAGAAGGTGCAGGTAGGATCTTATCCCTCTTCATAAATGCCCGATGGGAGGCTTTAAAGCTGGGCGGGTTGGATTCCTCTCTGCTTGTATGTAGCTCCATACAAGCAGATTGTTTTACAGGAAGAGATTACATTTAGATGAATTGCATGTAGGCTAGCTCCTCCTCTCAAAGTTACAGAGAGCCTGCAGGATCAAGTCTTATTCTTCTGTGTATTGTATAGCGTTGTTGCATGCCATTAAACAGCTATGTTACTTCCCCTTAGAATCAGCAATAAGTAAATTGAGACCTACTTTCCACTAACTAATTTTGCCCATGTGAATGCTGGGAGGCCTGATTGCAGGGAGAAGCAATTTTAAATCACATGTGAGCATTTCAGTTAAACTGCTGCGTAGTCACTCTGCATAGTCATACTTGTGTTAGTATGAGAAGGAATTTTTTCCTAGTTTATCATCTTAAATTAATTGGGACACTCTGAAGGAAGTGTGCCCGCTTTGGGATTTGAATAAATTAGTTCATAGAATCATAGAATCATTATGGTTGGAAAAGACCTTCAAGATCATCAAGTCCAACCCTATATTTCATAAACAAATTTACTTAAATTAGTATAGTTTTACTAAGGAGACGGTTGATTTATGTTTGAATATGTCTCTGGGTGTGCTACCTATAAGAACTGTGTAAGCTCTAGAAAATGAAACTGATGTCCCAAGCAATCTGGTGTGTATAGTTTTATCTCTAATTTCCGTGTACCATTTTAGATGGCCCTGGGTCACCATGTAGGGTAGCAAGTCCAGCTGTCCAGATTAGACCATAGGGATGGAGTAAGGAGAATGAACAGAGTCAAAATGTTGTATGGGGTAGATGGAAACTGGGAGTTAAGTTCACCACCCTTTTCCTGTGCAGGCAATTTCCTGAGTACAGGACCTATTTAATGAATTGAGTCTGTCCTCAGTTATAAGGACATCCAGAGATGGAGGGACCCAGAATTTTGACATAATCCACATAGGATTGGACTGTTTCAGATGAATTCAGAATACAAGTAGGAATCTTTGGCTGCTGTAGAATGAAATGTAATGGAAATACTACGGGTTTTTTGTGGGCTAAATTCTACCTAGAGATTAATATCTCTAACATCTTTTACTAAGGACTATAGGAGGTGATTAGGTGAGCAAGAAGTACATAAATCTGGGTTTTGCTTTCCGTCTGGTTCATTTCTGCACTTGTAAAATGTTCATTGCCTTCTCTGCACAGCTCTATTCATATGAGAGGCTTATAAAGAATAAAAGTCCCTTAATTCAAATTGAGGCATTTGTGCACAGCTATGATATAAAGAATAGCAATAGGTACATCACATATGTGCTCATTCATTAGGGGTGTCCCTAAAAGAGAAGTAGTTTGATTATCAAGAGTCTCTTATCTTATTTTATTTTTTGTAGTTCATAGCTCTAAAACCACAAAGCTGAATAATTCATTTAGTCTATTCTCGATTAATCATTTAAACCACATTTGAAAAAGTGTAGGAAAACAGATGACTGCAGTAATAGCTGTTCCTCTGCTCTTAAGTGTGACAGTATTTGTTCTTAATGTTGATTCTCTAATCCAGGCTTCTCTCTCTCGTTTATTCTGAGGTCGAAGTGGTGGTTCCAACATCAGATTCTTTTTTTTTTTTTTTTTTTTCAGATATAAATATACAGTCCAGTCTGCTATGTTGGACCAAATTTATTTTTATATTTCTTTCTGTCTCTTTCTTAAATGTATTAACTATCAAATTCAGTAGCGCTGAGAAATGAAGGGATGAATTTGTTAAAGGAAAAGGTAACAGTTGTAACAGTTAATGCATTGGAGAATTCATACAAAGGACTAGGATCAAAAAATATTCAGAAAAGCTTGGAAACAAAATGGATAACTAGATGCAGGAATCAGCATTGTTAGGAGTCGTCTTAAAGGGTAGACACATCTATTTGTAAAATCTTGATCTACGTTTGTCATAGCCTGAAATTTTCAATCTGCATAACAGTTCAGTTTCACCTTTGGGGTAAGCATTTAAAACAAAGAAGAAATCCAGTAGAAATTTTTTCAGTTTTGTTGTAGGCAAGGAGCTGCTTGTCTGTTCAAACTCCTCCGGATTTGAATTCCAGTTGCTTGAAATCTGCTGTTTCAACTATCTGAAATAAGTGCCAAATTGGGCACAAAGCTTTTTTTGGATGTATATGTTTGATTGCTTGAGAGAACTGTGGCACTGGCTGTGCACTCACTCTCTATGTTATTAAGCTGGATTATGTTGTTTCTACCAACTCACATGCAATATGTGGAGTTTCCTGTTTAAAAGGGGTTGCACTTTGCAATCTGTGTTCTAAGTTAGGTCCCTTAAGTAGATATGTCTTCTAGGAGACACAATTGGAGAAAGCCACAGATGTTTGAGGCATGATGTATTTCTTTTTTACCCTATGGCCTTTATAAAACGGACAAGAAGATAGACTTATTAAAAGTCAGCTAATGACATGATGTAGTGAGTCCCTGGTTCATTGACTGTTATTACAGCTGTTCCCTGTTACGGACTGGATACCTGGGACATGCTTGTTTTTTGAATGACATTTATCTTTTGAATTTCAAACATTCCTGGCATAAATAAGGATTTTATGCTCTTCAAATGTGTTTTACAGTTCATCCCAGAGGCTATTCAAGGATCGTTTTGACTTGATAGAGCTCCTCGTTTAGGGATAAAAAAGGAAAATGTTTTAACAATGACCCTGCATGCATAGCCTGTTATTAGCTAGAGATGGTCTGCATTCACAGCCTTTGATCCCTTCCCTTCTAATGTCAAGGGAGTTATTCTGTGGATTTGAAGTTTGTGATGTGCATTGGTCTCTTCACTGTGCAGGCTTCGTGTAAATGTTCATGACCTTAGAAAAGGTTCAAAGGTGAGACTTGTGGCACAGCATGTTCCACCAGCCAGTGTTTTTCACTTTTAGTGCAGTTAGCTACCTGCTTGATCTTTTTCAGAAGTCATCGTAGAGCTTTAATCACCATCAGCAAATAATGGTAATCAAGGGTCTCAGAGTTTTTTCTACTGCTTCTGTGTGAGGTTCGTGTAGATTCTTATTTCCTATCTTGGTTTGAAAATAGTGACCATAGAGAAATGTGCCTGAAGAGTATACTTCACATTCAGTTAATAATATTGCGTTGAACTTCTCTGTCCATGTTAGTATTTTGTGTCATTACCTGCATTTCTCCAGATTGTAAACAAGGAGCAACTTCCCTTGCTTCGTAAAGGTTTTCCAGCTAGACAGTTTGCAAAGTGGGGACTTAGAAAAACAAATGGAAAAGAATATTAGCTGTTTCCTTGGGCTTGGGAACTATGAGGCAAAATTATTGGAGATTATTATTGAGCACATCTAATTTATTTTTAATAGCATTTAAATATAAAACTCAATTATAATTTCAAAGTTGCATACACTTTCTTGTTAGAATCTTCTTATATGTGCATCTTTAGTTTTACTAGGACTAACTATATAAGCTTATCTAAGCCTGAGATCTCATTCAAGTCTTGAGGACAGATATTCTCTGAAGGTAATAGAGCCTGTTCTCAAAATCAAAGACTGCTTCATCAAACTAGTCCTGTCTTCAAATGAGTGCCTGTAGAACTTTTAGCTGATGTCAGAAATCCCTCAAGGAAGTCTGTTGTCTTTGCCTTTTTTTTTTTAATTCTTACAATATATCACTCTAAAGGATCTTTCTTTTTAGTAAAATATTATTAGAAAAAAAACACTAAAATTACCAAAATACAGAAGAAAATGAAAGGAGCTATGAATGCTTTTCAAGCCTGTTCCTTTAGAGATGCTCATGTCCCAGATAACCGTTATAAAATCAATTGCTCCAAAGCTATCTCTGAAGACACTTGAGAATTCCAGGACAAGAAGCTTGAGAAAGATTGTTTCCATTTGCAGTGTTTTCTGATCAGATTGAAAAGACTCCAATGGACTTTACAGACAAATTGATTATTGCTGAATTCATTTATCTGGATGCATCTGTCGTCTTCAGTTTTAATGCTGGTATTCCTAGAGATAGTTCTTATATACCTCATGAACTGTGGGTGGAATTTCTCTGATAGAGATGATAACATTCATGGAAAGCAAAACCCTATTCAGCATCCAACAGCTGATGTCACAGTCATGGTGAATAAATTATTCTTTGTGAAAACTTCCCACCAGGAAGCTTAAGTCTCTAGCATAATGCAAAGTAATGTAACAATGGGGTAGAAAAGGCAAAGCAAAACTGTTTATTTAAAACTGATATGGTTTTAAAAACACTGAGTGAAAAATATGAAGTATTGAGAAGCTCCCACCATCACCATCTCAAACAGACATCAGAAAGAATAACATTAGTATTGTGAGTACCTTTGGGCCAAGTCCTTATGAAAGCATATACTGCATTTCTCTCCTCTGTGAAATAACAGCTGTGAACACCATGGCACCATAATTTTCAGTTTCTGAAGTGAGCGCCTTGTGCAGTTGATACTTCCCAAATGGACCTGGCGTTTCCGTGATTTATTAAACACGTGTTAAACATATGAGTAAGTCTAACATTGTTTGCTCAGTGGAAGACATTTATTATCTCTTTCAATAAAAAGAGGAAGAGATGAGAGCATGAATGCGCAACACTTAATGAAGTTTGCTTTTAATTTAAAATTTATTTGTAAGAGTGAGAAATGAGCTCTGATAATCTCTTGTCCAGTGACAGCTGCTGCCCAGAAGGTTGCCTTTCTCTGTACTTGAGAGTGAAAGCAAGCAGCTGCCTTTTAGTGCAGTTCCTGCTGAAGCTGCTTGTTTTCCCCTTTTTGGTTTGCTGCCCTTCCTCCTTTCCTCCATGTCACCTGTGCAGGGCCTGCAGTCACTCTGGAGTCTATAACCACAGGTTACAGGCCACTAGCTTCCAGATGCAGCGGAGTATTTCTGCCATAATGCAGGAAGTCATCCATTAAAATAATCATGAACAAGTTAGTATTTAAAGCGTGCATGTGTGTTTTAAACTGTGATTTTAATTTAACATTATTTGATTTAAGAATCAAATTAGATTTGTCCAAGAAAATAGCACATTATAACATTAGTCTTGCTATAAAAAGCAAGACATGCATACCCCATGTCACGGCTGGGGAATACCTTTGGAAGTGTTTTAAGTAAAAAGCTTGAGTTACAACCAAAACCAGGCCTTCCCAGAGCAGAATATGCTTCCATACATAGCTTCATTCCATCCAAAGTTAACCCACTTCTGCTTATCCCTATCCGTTTCGTTTCTTGCTTTCCTTCTGCAGTTTGACTTGTATAAGCCCCTACATCTTGATAACCTTTAATAGTGGACCTTTTCACCCATTTCATTATTACTGTATCCTACTGCAATCCAGCCTGGGTCCAGTGTGAGTCTTGTATGTGAGCATGGGTCTCTTGCTGTTGACTTGATGGGCTCCTTTATTTCTGTCTCTGGCGAAAAGAAGGGACAAGAAAGGCCCACGCTTTCCCTCTGACAGTCACTTAATGATGTTGTAGAATCAGATGACATTTTACAGTGCAAGTCATAAAAATATATTGAGTCTGCTACAGCTTAAACAAAAGGTGTGAGAACACATACGAAAGTACTGTGCTAGTTTAACTGCATATCCTGGAGATTAAAGGGCAGAAGGACTATGTCTGCACACACATTCAAGAGGTGGGTAATTGTATCTGGAAGAGGAATGTGTAGAGTTTAGCAGGTTTCCCGAAATGTTGTTAAAATGTAACTGTTTCCTCTTTCGTCCATGAGGCCTGTGAGGCACCTGACAACAATGTCCTGCCTGTGCCTTCCTTGGAATGTGCCGGTGCCATTAACCTTGTAATTACTTGTTTTAGCAGAGCAGTATATAGGGTGGCAGCATGTTTAACTGTGCTTAATAGTGAAAGCAAATAGTAATCTAAGCAAAGGTTTCAAATAGTCCAACTCCTGCTTTCTGCGAATTATCTTCTATGTCAAACTGTGGCTAGATATTAGTCCAGAGATTATCCATTAGCAATGTAAAGGATGCAAGGAGAAGGGTAGCAGTCCATACAGAAATTGTATTTTTGTGATTGTGTCATGAAGCTATGACATCATTATACTGATTTCTGACTCATTACTTACGACTGTCTCGCAAACTGAATAGTGGTTAATAGTGGAATGGTTGAATAAATCCAAAAGTACAAGCCTGGCTCACAAAAATGCAAATGTGGGTGCAATATGTATGTAAAGCACAGTTAGTTATGCTGGACTGAACTGAACACTTAGCATGGGTGCCTAGTGCTGGTGCCAGGGTAAGTCCTCTCGCACGTCCATAGTTTATGAATGTGACTCCGGTTTTCAAGATAAACTGTCTTTAAGGGAAAGATCAGTTAATGCAATCAAACATTGATCTTTCCAGTTTGACTTGTATAATAGTTGCTGTTATTTTAACTTCAGAGATTTAGATTTGGGTCCCAGTGGATCTGTAGCATTAGAGGCTATGGATTTAATTCTCAGATTATAGTCTTAACTTGTTTATTATTCTTGCTTCCCCAATTCCCTCTAGGGGATCATACACACTAAAGCCAAGTTATACATTATATCAGATGAAAAGATCAGGTTTATGTAATAAAATCATCAAATTTCTGTAAGAAAAAATGAGCAAGCAATTTATTCAACAGTGTGGGAGAAGTTGCAATTTATTTGGTTCTGCTAGCTTGGATATGTTCTTGAGCATCATCTTTCCGCATAACCTGGAGTATTTTAGTCTCTGATGTTGATAGCTGGTTGTGATTGGAAGCTGGAGGTGAGGAGACCATGGGCAGATTAGAATGAAATCCTAGAGGACTCTACTAGACTTTCCTTAAAATTTAATTTGCTGATCCAGAGACCTAAGCAAGAAGGTCTAAATATTTCAGCAGTTGTACACACATGGTTTCCCAGAGTTAATACTGAATTTTCTGTCACAGGACAGGGAATTTTCTTCCAGTATATACATCTGTAAGCCAGTCACATATGAAAACAATAACCACAGAATGAGAAAAAGTCAATAAGGAGATTTATGTACAGCTGCTATTAAACTGGAGGAAAACAGATGATCTGTTGGGGTCAGTTTCTCTGGGAAATCAATTTGAGCAGAGTTTTATTGTGCTCTCTGCTAGATCCTTCATGTTACTTGCTTGCACCTTTAATAGTCATGAGTGAGGAGGTTTTTACACTTGTGAATCTAAGCTCCCTGGATCATTGCATTCGTTAGCTTTTCAACATCCACATTCCCAGTTGCCACAAATGCTACCTAACAACACTGAGTGCTCAAAGTACATTTCCCCTTGTAGCTCTAGGGAGTTTTGAATGTTCATATTAACTGCTTAAACTAGTCATAAACCAGTTAGACTGTAGTACCATACAAATAGTAACCATCTGATGCATAAAAAAGTCTCTGTATGCATTTCATGTGACTATTGAGAATAAACATTTTTTCTTGCAGAAATGACTTAACTTCTCAGTATGTGCCCATATATGCCTGAAGTTAATTATATATAAAAATATATATATACAGTGGTGAAGTTGAGTTACATTGATCAGAACACTAATAAAAAATAAGTGTATGGAGATACTCTTTCTGAAAGTCACTGAAATTGTGTTTATTCAACTTTTTAGTGTAAAAAAACCTCTCTGCTTTTTACCTTAAAACATGTGTTGCCTGAATGTTTAATTAATCTAGCGTGTTGGTGCTTTAATAATGAAGAAGATTCAAGCAATTCCTATTTATATAAAAATAGCTATATATAAAATTATGCTATTTTTGCTAGATTGGACTTACAAAATTGTTTTGACAATCAGAGCTGCAGCCATTTAAAATATTTGTTCTAGTATTCTCTTGTTGCACACACTGATTGTCTTTTACTCGAAGAAAAAGTCCTGGAAGTGTGATGAGAAATAGACAATTCTAAACATGAAGTGCTTCTGTTCCTTTCTGTAGCATGCTTTTGACTTTAATTTAATCCTGCTGTACTTATTTAATGGTCTTCAGGAAGTAGGAAGCTCTCAAGCTCTCTCTTCCCCATTCAAAGGACTAAAGGACTATATGTGCTACTGCTTATGGTGATGTCTTCATTGCTTAAGAATTTATAATGTTAAACTTCCTTTGATTTCTGCTCCTTTATTTTCTGGACTTTCAGATTCTGCAAAGGAAGCAGTAGAATACAGTAAATCAATCCTTCTGGTGAGAAGGAAGGATTAATTGTTACAAAATGGAGCAATTCATAGGAAATGTAGGCTACTTTGAGCCAGAAATAGTTGTTCTGACATTTGATGACTCAGTTGGAGCTAGCCCTTTTCTGCTCTAGAGGACATATTCAAGAACACTCAAAAAAATAAAATGTAGGAAAATAAATATATATCCACAGGCAGAGTTTATATTTTTGACTTACTGAACTATATACTAGGGGTGTGTACAAAAAAGATTAATTCCTCAGTTAAATGTCAAGATAATCCTAAACAACCTGAAAACCTGAAATGAAGACTCAGATCACAAAGGCATTTCTATAGTCGTGTAACTCTCCTTGGGTAGGACAACATATAGATTACCTTAACTTCTACCGTATCTCCAATGACCAACTCCACTGATCGAAGTAGACAGATGATAGACTTAACAGCATTCTGAACACGTTAGTTTTAAGGACCTTTCATACCTATCTATCTGGCAGATGCAGTAGAAAAATGAAAATGTGTGTATCAATATTTAAAAGTGTCCAGTTTTTTGAAGACCAGGAGAGAAAACTTATGCCACATGCTGTGCTGGAAAATTTTTGTCTTTACCTCTTCTTGATCTAGCCGGAGACTTATTAGCTCATGTTCTTCTGTTGAGCTCGTGTTAACCGAGGAGTCATTCTAGACACAGCAAAAGCAATGTAGGATATATAGAAAAAGAGGTTTTATCTCTAAGTTGTGGTGGGTGACAGACGAGCAGAATAGCCGCGTCACTTCTGTCTTCTTGCTTTTACTGGAGTCTGGTTTGGGAAGGTCAGGCTTAGTGCTTCAGCTGTCTCAGAGCAGTGAGGGGGCCGCAAGCCTGCTTACTGGGCACACTCGGTTCAAGATTTATCCCTTTTCCCTCATACTGCCCTTCTTGTAGAAGGATTATCCTGGCACTGAGCTCATCCTGGGAGCAACACAGTTCAGTTCTGTCGGTGTGTGGAAGAGCCCTGGGCCTGATATAGATGTTTGCTTCATAGATGAAACAATGCTAGAGGAGGAACAACTTGGAGAGACTTTCCAGAGGGACATCCAGGCTCTGTTTTGTGCATCAATAATGGAGAGTGATCAAAGTCAGCTGTTGTTTCTAATATCCAAAATGGATGCACAGAGACGATGGGAGCAGCAGGAAAATTTTGAAATCTCTACCACAGTATTGGGTGTTTATTTGTAACATCATATATGCTTCAAAATTAAAATGTTCAGATGATAGACAAGGTGATAAAAGATGGTTGAACAAAATGGGAAAAATATAGTGTATATGAAGGTTCAAAGAGTTAGATCTCTTTGATTTATATATCGTCCACTCTGAATATGGATAGTGTGGTTTATCCTCTAGAAATAAATAATCTACTTGTGAAACATATGAAAAAAATGTTTATATACTCAAGGTTAACACTTTAAAACTAGGTAATTTCAGTCACCTTTATAGTCAGGTAAGCTGGTGGTTTAAACACTTTTGGGATATATACTTTCATGGAGTGAAAGATTCAGAAGCTGGCAGAGTCATCTGGTAGAGCTCAAATCTGCTCTTTGCATGGAATTAAAGGGTTTTTTTTTTTTTTTTTTTTTTTTCCCCAATGAGTATCAAACTCCCTTCCACTTGGTCAAGGAATGAGATGTTGTCTTTTTCAAGCACTATGTATGTACAATTTCTAAGCAGCTTTAGCCAACCCGGGGCTTCGAAGAGCTGTATGAATGTTTTATAATGTTATTGATAACTGCAATGCAGGCACTTTTCTAATAAACTGCTGTGAGATTTGTTACTGCTAGCTTCTCTAGAGATTTGTGTAAATGAGTTTAGAATAATTACTACTGTGTTAGAAAAAAGTTTTTTTAAAGCACATCTGTATTGAAGGATATAAGATTTTTTCAGCCTACACAGGGAATGTGTTATAGTACAAATTACCATAATTTATTAGGGGGAAAAAACATTTCTGTTAATCATATATTAATTATTCATAAAATCTGTATTAATGTTACCTTAATGGGAAGTGTTACCAGCTGGAGGACTGGGCTTGGCACTCTATTCAAATCCAAAAATGATAAATGGTCTAACTTAAAAAGAAGGCAAAAATGACTTCCAAGAGCATAGAAGCAGCGAGCCGCATAACATAAAGCGGGAGCAGTCCAGCTCGCTACCTGCTTCATTTTTTGGCTCCAGCACTGGTTTGTGCCTAAGATTTAGTGGAAATACAGAAGAAGGTTCATTATGCATCAGTCCTGTATCCCTTGTCCTAATGCTTTTCAGGAAGCACAGATCTGCTGAGTCTGAATAAAATCAAGGGACTCTTTCCCATACCACTTAAAAAAATAAAACTCTGAAACTCTATGAAACTCTAAAATCTGATTTCAGTTATGTAACTTCAGGATAAATTATTCCATTTGGAGGGAAAAAAAAGAGGATTTTTTTCTTTTATGTTTTTCCTTCTCAGTGTTTTAGGAAAGGTATTTCAAGCTGGGTGGCATGTAAAAATGTTTTTCAGAGTATTTGTAGTTCTTTCTGCCCGGAGCAGATATGTGAGTGTGTATATACATATGTGCTTGTGTGGGTGTGTGCAGCTTTCTTTGGTCAAATAAAGGTGGATGTCAACATTTAGTTATGAGTCAAGATTAGAAAGTATACTTTGATGAAGCTTAGCAAAATCGAATATAGCATTTTTATTCCAAAAATGTTTAAATTAGGATTAATTTTTTTCTGGCTTTTGAAAGGTCTCTTATAGCAATGAAAGCTGAAATACAAAGAACGCTGGTTAGTTCATGCAAATATATAATGCTTGAAAAGTGCAATTAGTTTTATATGAACAGTAAAAATTTCATAAGATTCAGCTGAAATAAAGTTGTTTAGATCAGCTAGTGCCTTTTTATTAGGATAACACAATGTGAACTTATAAACACGTTTGTTTTACACAGTAAGATAAAAGGCAGTTTATTAGTAAAAGATTTTTTCAAAATGACAGTTATGACCTCTGATGTGTGATCTGTAAGTTATCTTCTGATGAAACTTGGCCAAAACCATGAGAGAGAGGCATTTGAAGTGGGAAGCCAACGCAAAAGAAGGAAGTGGGGTTTTTTTTGTGTGTGTTTTTTTGTGTGTATCTTCTATGATTTCAGGAAATCTAGGCCTGGTTTTAGAACAATGTGCAGAACTGGGTGGTCTAAAGACAAAATGGTCTTAAAGAATCTTAGGTAATGATTTTTTTTTTCTTGAAACACTTTTGATGCTTCCAATTTTCAGGTCATGGGTGAGTTTGTGGTATACTCTTGATTGTCATGCCTAACTGTGATTAACATAGATCAGAAATGAGATTGTTTTGCAGTTTAGATTTTAGATATTTTTTAAACTGAGATTTCATTTTCGAATAAATGTGGTAAAAGAATAGCGTATATGGGAGAAATTTGTACCTGGGGAGCTTACCAAATAGTGCTGTAAAAGAGGCTTTATTGATTGTTACTAGCTGTGGATACCAGGAACTCCTTGCACGTATTGCATTCCAGCACTGTTTAACACTTGCTCATGAAAATGTTAGCAGCGTTCTGCAGGGTCTGGTAATAATAATACTTCGGCATTATAACAAAAAGGTAGTACTGTTGTTTTGTTCTCTTTTTAATATATCAAGTGTTTTTCATTGCTTACCCTGTAGTAGCAGATTGAAACCATCTGCCTTCTTGCCACTAGTCTGTCCGTCTAACAGAAAATCTCGGTTCATTTTCTTTTTGGTCCAGCATGCTTTAAGGCATGTGTACCAGGACTGTAATCCAGCTGCTGAATGTTGACACAAATGCTCATGAGCATTTTAAATTGGAAACAATGCTCTTTGGCAAGGATTAGAACAGAGATAAACTCAATTTGTTTTTCTCTCTTCCTTTTTCTCTCCGTTACAGCTCCATCCCCTATCACAGTAATTAGGAAAGACCGGACATCCAGGAGCAGCGTGTCTCTGTCTTGGCAAGAACCTGAACATCCAAATGGGATCATCTTGGACTACGAGGTCAAATACTATGAAAAGGTGGGAAGAAAGACTGAAGGGGGAGGGTGGTTCAGTGCTGATCATTTTGTAATGAATGATATCTTTCCTGTGTTGTGGATTCAGAAACAACTCCATTCGCTTGCTTTCCTCCTCAGTGGTGCTAAGTGTTGAAGCTGTTCAATTTTGGGTAAGGAAGATATCCTGAAAGTATGAAGTGGAATTGTTAAGCAGTGTTGCCTACTAAATTCATCACAAAATGTTTCCGAACAAATATAGAAGCAATACAGAGAAGATATAACCCATATTTTTTTTCCCTTTTCGATTACAGTATATTTACTCAGTTCTATTATGCTGTCAATGTTTATACATTACATTGTCAGCATTCATATATTCATGTGCTTCCCTGTGGCACAAACGTATTTTGCACAAAGATGGTTTTGAAAAGACAGGCTATCCTTTTAGTGAATGATTCATACTGTGAAGGTTCCCAGTTTTCATGAATAACTGAATTCTTGATAGTGTGTCTAAATAACTGCAAACCAAGAAAAATCTGCAATTGAATAAGTTCCGTTTTATTCTGAAATTCTCTTGTGCTTCCAACAGTTTCTTACTGCTTCATATACTGGATCTGTATGTAGTAAAAATAATTAAATCTCATAACAAAATGGGCTTTTTGTAAGCTTTACTAACAGACATGAAAAGACCAAAAGTTGTTGTGAAGATTCTAAAGAATGACAGACCATTTTTAGAGAGTTTTCGATAGAATATGTTGCTGACAAAGTAGACAAAACTTGGAAATAAATAAAGGCATAAATAATGGCTTAGCATTTACCGATATGGTTAATGCATAGAAGTCAGCTTTATACTTCATGTGTACCAGGGAATACTTGAAACTGGTATCCACGACTATTCAGTTGGCCTTTAAAAAATCTTCCTCATGGAACTTGTCACTGGAATAGTGGGATATCAATAGTCCTACTTGATCTTCAGCCAAAGAGGGGCACTCTGAGGGCCATATTCTGAAAAAATTTCTCACAGATTAATAGACCATCTGATGTGGGTGATTTTTGATGAGCACTTGAACTTTGAAAGACCTTGGTAAAAATCTAAACGTACTCAGTATTACTGATAAACGGGAAGAAGGAAAGCTTCCTATATCATATTGCTTCAGCCTCACTTTAGAAAGCAATAGCTTATAGATGCCTTTTCTGTTGCCAGTTCACTTCATGTTTTTTCTGTTAATATCAATGAGGATAGGATCCAGTCCAGATCCTGGACTTGAGGATGTGTAAAGAAACAGCAGCTTATAAGACAGTCTTTATAAATTCTCGGCAGTAAAAGCACACAGTAATTATTTTGGTTTCACTATTCTGCATTTTCGACATGTCCGTGTTCTTTTTTTAAAAGGAAAAAAAAGGGTACTACCTTTCAGTAGAAAGTATTTTGTATTAAAAGAGCTGTTTGCATTACAAAGAGACATTTGAGACCTACTTGGCCGCTCTTACTGCTGTTGACAGTAACTTTGTTTCTGGAGAGCTGCAGCAGCCTCTTCTCCGCCTCAAGGCCAATCTTTGCCATTGGAAGGCCTTTCCTGAGGCAGTTCTGTGAGGGTGCAGTGGACTTCAGGATATAATACTCAACAGCGTTGCTTATTTTGGTGTCAGATTAGTCTGAGGATTGTCACTCCCAATGTAGAGAATTTTTCTCTTTGTGAGGATTTCATTCACTTTGAGTAAATAAGTGATTTTGTGTATTTGTTTGAGGTTTTTTGTTTTGTTTTTCCCAGTGGTTCTGGGCTCATGGTTCTAAAGGATGTTGAGTTGACTCCTTTCATTAATAAATTTGTCGGTTTCGGGTAGTATTGTACGCACGGACCGAGCATGTGGCTGCTATTCCCACTGTGTCTATCCTGTCTTAGGAAGCAGTCAGTCTTAGGGAGCAACTGGTTGATATAAGACAGCTTCATCAGACAGCCAGTCTTATGAGGCTGATCTTGCACATGTGTTTCTTCCCTTTGAAGTCTCTGATCAAGAGCTCGTATGCACCAGACAGCTTTCTTAAACCAAAGAACCAATTGCTTAACAATAACAGCTAGACCATTTAGAGCAAAGGGGTTTTTAAAAAAACAGCCTTCTGACACCAGTGTTTTAATGTGTGGTCTGCAGCCCCTTGGGGAGTCAGAAGCCTGTTCCGCAGGGTTTATGAAAGGTAACGAAGAAAAGCAAATCCGTTGTCAGGAGGCTTTAATCCACCGCACTTTTTAGGTCTGCAAATTGAAAAAGGTTGAAAAGATCCTGTAGATTAGTAAATGTGCACATGTTAAACTTACCTAAAGCCAGGCCAGCCTGTACTGGATTATTACTCTTCATTCATTCTTCAGAGAGCTTAGAAAGATGCTACTTGTGATGTGAGATCTATAGGCAGCCCCTTCTCACACATCCCTTTTCAAAAGTGATTGTTCTTTGTAAAGTGCTCCAGTCTTACTGATTTTCTGCTTCAGAAATCACCCCAGTCCTGCCCATCTTGAAAACAATGCTGTTAAGTGGCAGGTGCTAGGAAATAAAGCTTTCCCAGTTAGCAATCTGGGTATTTCTCCTGACAAGTCAAATATGCTTGTTGGCAGGTGATTCATGTTGAGCCATTGTTTTCCTTCCTGCTTGTTTTTGCTGCCAGTACCTTTCCTAATTATTCAGGAAATAATATATACACTGTTAATAGATTGTTACAGGTCCCTCCAGTTCTGTCATGCACCTTGTCCATGCAAATTTTTACCTGAAATTGTTAGTTTTCTAAGAGTAATTGATATTTGTGGACAATTAAATGTTACTGACATTAATATTAAGATAATTTTGGAAGAAAAATAGGACTTCCTATATCTAAATGCTAATGTAATGTAGTTTATCTTGTGCATTATTGGCATAAAGTTTGTGAAAAAGTATTTATATTCTGCAAGTTTAGCGTATTCAGTTTTTATCAGCAATGATTTTCACTTGTTAAGCCAAGAAAAATAAGGCTTTTATGATCTTTCTTAGTAAGTTAGGAGCTGCTGTTGTGGGAAAGTATTTTAACTTTTTGAAATTAACGTACTGGATTTTAATGCATAACACTATGAAATGACAGTGACAGTCTTTGAGATTCATTGTTTGGAATAGAGTTGTATTTTCCACAAAACCAAAGCCTATTTGTAAGTCTATTCAACCAGGTACCAAGTATTCAGAATATTTAAAAGAAATCAAGTCCTGTTTCAAATATAAAGCCAAGTATTAAGAAGATAGGTGTTTATGATAAAACATAACTTTGCTAAAGTGTACAAGCTGCAGCTGACATGTTGAATGTTCTTCCTCATATACTATAAATACATACCGTAGTTGTCTGAAAAAGGGCATACCATTCGCTCACTACTACCACCATATATTAAATATATCCAAAATATCTATTGTAGAACAGAGATATGAGATACAGTAGTAGGATTTTCTTCCCATTAGGGTTTGTGTCTAGAAAACTATAGATAAATATTCAAGAAGAATACCCTTGACACATCCAAGTTAAATTCATCATCAAGTTGAGTGATGATTAAAGTTCTGCTTGGCAAAGACTGCCTCTCCTTTTTGTATATTCCTTTTGCTTATGGCTGCTATAGTGCTGTATCTCAGAAGTTTTACTTCATCCTCAGGAAAGATAAACTTGAGCTTTTATGTGGTGTTTCATTGATTTGGTTACTACTAACATAAAAAATGACTTACAAAATCTGTGCCTAAAAACCTTACCATAAACTGAGATACCATGACATCCTCCATACTATTATTTTAAACATTTATTTTTCAAGTTCCATTGAGGATTATTAACAGACATGGCCATGATCATATATTCCCTTGCAGGTATGTATCTGAACAAGAAGGAAATGTTTGCATTTCGTAAAAGCAGCCTGGAGTGAGATCAAAATGAATGTCCAGCCATAGCATACACAAAAGATTTTATATTTTAAAGAAAAGATTATTATGTCTTTGAAATTGAAATGATTGCCTATATTCAACTGAATGATGAGGTAGTAAAAGCAAAGCCTGCTAATTAAAATACTTTGCCTTTGTTAGTGTAAAAGAGACTTTGTTAGTGCAAAAGACAAAGCTGTTTGCTCCTGAGAATGCCTTTCTGTAAGTTTTTTGCCTCCAAATGTACAACTTTTTCAGAGAAAGGTCAGAAAACCATGTAAAAAAATCTAATGCTGATTTCTTTTTCATCCATAGTGTGCACAAAATGGACCATGATACAGGGTTTTATATATAGGCTTTATGTTCTCTGAAGAATATTTCTATTTCATCCTGTTTAAGGTTTTGATTCAGGATGGTAACTTTTAGGTACGACGTAGCATTTTTTTTCACTGTGTTTACTAATGTGCATAATGCTAAATAATGTGTTCAGACTGATAATTTCTCTGTCTATGATGTAAGTATCTCTGGCTCTGTCCGTGTTAGAGATTGCCAAGAATAGTGTAATCAGATTCTTTAGCATGGAAGTGAATAGCTTCCGGTGTTAGCTGAGCAACTTAGACTAAACCTAAGATTTGTACTTTAGGCAGTACTGCAGAACAAACATAGTAAAATAGTGCTAGTCACTGAACTGTTCATAAGGAGGATGATCTGGCTTAGAAAATCAGAATATGCTGAATATTTTCCAACCTCAGTACGTCTGCCTTAGCACAGAGTATTTTCTTGTCAAAGTTAGAAGTTCAGCACCTTGCAAGCAAATACCATACCATAAAACATAGTGGAAATCACGTGAGACTGTTTGCTTACAACATACATTAGTTTAACTCTGATTTTGCCTTCAACTAGGCAAAACTCAGAGAGTTTAGTGTATTTGAGACTGTTCAAAGCAACAGGGCAACATATGGAATCTCCCAAACTTGGAAAAAAAAAAAAAAAGTCATCCTTGTGAACCTAACTGAGTTTTGGAGTTTCCCACATGTGTGGCTGCTCTCCAAGATATTCTCCAAGGCAGCTCCAGCTGCCATTTTTAGGAGGCCAAAACACTCTTTTGGTTCAGGATGGCTTTAGTTATATAAGCAATACCCCTGGCCCCAAATGCATGTTTAAATTTTTAGACTATGTGATTACAGTGGGCCTGAGACATATTTTTATCAGAATTAGGTTTTTGCGCAGTGTGGAAGTGTATTCAAACTTACTCAATTAGAAAGTGTTCTATTTTTCATTTCATGCAAAAATTCATTATGTCAGGAATGTGTTTTTATTAAGCAAAGTGTAACTGTGAGCCATATCATCTGTATCAGCCATACATTGTGCTCTTCAACGAAAAGCAGTAAGAAGTAATCGTATGTGTCCTCCCGACTACTAAAGCTAAGCCTTGCTCAGGAGCACGTCGAGTGGGGTTTTGCCCAAATGAGGGTTGACGCATCAAGCTTGTAGTTTTTATGGCATAATAGTAAACCAGTTATATTAGCTTGTTCGCAGAACTAGGGTAAGGAGTTTGAGTAGAATTCTGTTCTGACTGTTATAAAGGGTAAACGCTGCCTTATAAAACAGAAGGCAGTAAAAAACGAGTCCTGCAATAGCCCTTCAAGGCCCTAAAAGCTCTAAATTGGCTTATTACCACTTCCAATTTGGTGCAGTAGGCAGAACTGTTTTATGGTTTTCAAATGATGCCTTAATCTTTATTTTCTTGTCATACTGCAGGCTGTGGACAAATACAGTACAAAGCCATTTAATGAAATGTCATATATTAGCACTAGTGTTTGATTTACAGCACAAGGCTATAGAAGCTCTAATGATTTAAATTCCTTGTTAATCAACAGATTTTTAGTAGATTGAAAGTGAATGGCTGCACAAGCTTTTGTTAGGCTATAAATACTCAAAATATGGCAGTAATCTCCAGGTGTTTGTAATAATTTTATGCCATCTATTGCTTCTGTTCTAGGATGTGGTTTTAATCTGATAATTTCTCTTCCCAAAAGCAGGAACAAGAGACAAGCTATACTATTCTAAGAGCAAAAGGCACCAACGTTACTATCAATGGCCTCAAACCTGATACCACCTATGTGTTCCAAATTCGAGCCCGAACCGCAGCTGGATATGGGACAAACAGCCGCAAGTTTGAATTTGAAACCAGTCCAGATTGTACGTATTTGTTTAAAATGTCTTGAATTGAGATCCCATCCTATTTCTGACTGATCTGAATGGCTGTTTTCATTCCTTTTTTAGTTTAGTAAATGTGACTCATAACTATTTATGATGTGGTAATATTTCTATATAACTTTATGTTTTGTAATAAAAATGGAAACATGTTGTAAAAAAATATCACAGGTGGTATTTTCTTTCTGCTTTTCCCTACTGTTGCCTAATGCCGGGATCAGTACTTCACTAGGCCGCAGCTCCTACTGAGACAAGAAGCTTAATACAATAATAGGTGCTTAGCTTTATATTGCTGCAGTATGAACTGCATGCTTCAAGAGAAAGTATATCTTGTCTGTCCATTAGTCACATGGATCAGTGAGGAATTTTCCCTAGCGAGGAACATAGCCACTTTCTCCTATGCAACCTTTGCATGAAACTAATGTGCACAGGCCAGGAAGGACGGTCATTCAGTTAAGTAGCTAGTCAGAAATTTGGTCAGTCTGGCTTTTTTCATCTCTGGCACTAAATTGCTGCATATCCTTGGACAAGTTATTTTCTGGCCTGGCATTCTTTTTTTTTTTTGTCTTTTCTGTAATGCTGTAGTAATATTTACTATCTGTTAACCTTATCAGTATTCTTTTCAAGTTCTGTCTTTACATTAGAAAGACTCTTAGATATTACTTTCTCTTCACTAAATACTACACAGTAAATCAGACTTTTTCTTTACTAGAAGCTGAAAGCGACTTAATGCATCAGAAAGTCTCTGTTTAGGTAATCAGTTATCAATGCAGAGTGATGCACTTAGTCCAAATTTCATACGATTAGCAAGAGACTGTTTACTCCTTAGAAGTAGGACTTTTGCAGAAGACTCTTATCCACTGTCCAGAGTTGTAAACCAACTCAAGATTATAATTGTTCAAAGGCTTAAACAGTCTTAAGGCTTCATCATGTACTCATAATAAGGCTTAAGAACCCATGGCAAAAGAAATGTGATTAGAAGCAACAAATTCTGATGAAGAAGAGTAGCATAAGCCAAATAATTTGGGACTTGACATCCTGGTATTTTTTTTGAGTTTTGTTGCGTGTTTCATCCCCACTTTTCCTTACCCAACTTCAGTTCTTACTCTGGAAAGCAAATGGATTGTAATTAATTATGATGGATGACACTGGATCTCAAAATAGGATGAGGAGAAAAAGGGAAATAAAATCAGTTGTAGGGATGTTGTGAGGGTAAAAAAAAAAATTAAAAACTTAAAAGTTAAGAAGCATCTGACCAAAAATTTGGGAGGTGACAGGAGGCAGTGATGCATGTATCTCAGTAAGAGGGGTTCAGATTGTACAGATAGGTCCCAAAATATGTAATGAGATTACGATTGCTAAACTATCGTAACTGCACCAATGCAGTTGTAGTTTTTTAATCTACCAAATATTAGCCAGGACTCATCACTTGTAAGCAGAGATTTCTTTCTGAGCGGAGTGATGTGACTGCAAAGAATTATCCAAACAGACTGCCAAAATTGTGTGGAATAGGAAAGCCATCTTTCAGCTCTCTTTGGACAACTGGCATGGTAGCTGGAAGCCCAGTTCGGCTTAGTAGTTCTAACTCTGCTATACTCAGTGAAGATTGATAAAGATCTGCAGAGGATGGTTCAACATACCCATGAAATAAAGGTGACCTGTCATTGTGTAGCAGTCAGGTACAGCAGAGCACCTTGTTTAGGCATTGCAAGGAAATATTCAAAGTTAGGTAGAAAAAGCATTCCTTTTCTCCTGTAGACATTGACTTAGTGTAGAGAGTCCTTCTGTCTGCAGCTGTGTGCCCAGCCTTTTGTCAACCTTCACAGTGGTACCGTGAAGCATAATTCATTAAAGTTATGAAGTTAGTTATGCAGTTTAATTCATTAAAGCACTTTCTGTCATGCAGAAGTGAGAATAATGATGATAATTATCAACTGTCTGGGAATTCCTGCCAAGGAAAAATTCCTTACTGACCATGACCGAAAAAAAAACCCATATATAGCTGGGTTATATATCTGTATACTTGTTTGTGTCTATGTATAAATATAGATGTAGGTTTTTCAGCAGTTACTGCAATCAGCAACACTAAAAAAATAGCCGTAGCAGCAACAACTTTTTGTACATTTTCAGAGAAGTCTTTTCCATTCTTTCCTTGTATTTGTCTGATGAAAAATTACTTAGTAGATAATATTTGCCAGGAAACCAAAAACTATACAGTGATGACTTAACCTGTCTGTTCCCTTATGAATGTTAATTGTGATGTAAACAATATTTTGTGGGGAGGTTATTTACCTATTTTTTCTGTTAACTTTCCAGCATTCTCCATTTCCGGCGAGAATAGCCAGGTCGTAATGATTGCCATTTCAGCAGCGGTGGCCATTATTCTCCTCACCGTTGTGGTGTATGTCCTGATTGGGAGGTTCGTTTATCATCTGTTTTACACATTCCCTCGCACTTCCATTTCCCACTGGGGCCTCGATGAGCAGAGTGAATCGAATGCAGAGCGGGTATTCGGTGTGGCTGCTCTGCACCTTCTCCGTTGTGCGCTGCCGAGGAGCTCAGAGCACTGCTCTACGCTTGGTAATGAGCCTGCGAGCGTTAGCAGCCCCAATCATGCGGCAGTTGTTAAAAAATGCTATAAACACATTCTTAGGCAATTGTAAAATTAAACTGTAGGGGTCAAAAATCAACAAATCCTCTCATTAGCCAATTTCCTCAAATTCCCTGAGAACATAACGTGCCTCTATAGGGCACAGAGAATGTAAATATCATTAAACTTTCAAACAGGCATTTAATTGTGGAGGGAAAACATTTTATTCTGCTTCCACCTGCAGCTAACATATAAAATTTTATATATTAATTTTTTTTTCCTGTTGCTTGTAGATTCTGTGGATACAAGAAATCTAAGCATGGTACTGATGAGAAAAGACTACATTTTGGAAATGGCCATTGTAAGTTACTGATCTCTTTCCACACATCCAGTTCTGCTGAATTCATCCCCAAGATAATTAGCATTTTTCAGTTAAAAAAAAAAAAAAAAAAAGGGAAGAAAGAAAACAGTCATACCTCCCTTCAATGTAGATTAAATTGGGAAGAGAATTCTGTCTTCTCTTGTGGTTTAGAAAATTTTCCCCATACCAATTAGTCTTTATTTCAAAATCTTTCATCCATGTTAAGGTTAGTAATGAGTGAATTGTTGCTGTCTATGTTCAAACAGTACTTGTGGTTAGCAATATGATATTGATTCTGCTGTGCATTGCTGAAATGCAGAGCAGAACTTCAACTTCCTCATTATCAACTGTATAAAATCTTTCTTGTTTGTTTGTTTGTTTTCCAAAGCAAAATGTAAAATCAATGAAACCTGCCTTGATGACTTCTGAAGGGACTGTGAAAATTGCTTGCTGGACAAAGCTGGATCTGCTAATAAATTTATTTTGGAATTATTCTAAGCATAGGCTAAAAAGAAGATTCTCAAGTTCCTTAGTTTATGATTCTTAATTTTTAAAGTTACTTAGTTTAAGTAATTTCTTTAAGTGAGTATCTCACTTAAAAATTAATGGGATTACTTAATCCAACTCTGTTTAGGAATATGTTTTAGTCAAGGCCTATTTGCCTACTTAAAAGAATGAGTTTAACTGTCTTTTATGGGGGGGTCCCGTCCACAACTAGGATGAAAGCCTTTCTCTTGACTTAAGCAGTCTTTGCATCTAAAACTTACATATATTCAGGAAAATGCTTTGTATAGCTAAGGTTATAAAATCTTACTCATCCTGAGTAACCTGGCATACTCTTTAAATGTCTTCCAAAGCGAAACTCCAAACTATTTTTGCTATTATTAGATGGGTCTTTTGCACATGACAGTAGCACTGCTGCTGCTACTTGAATACACCCATCGGTATCATAATCAGGTGTCTTCCCCCACCACATACTGAAATGTTGAGTTAACATTTTAATGAAGAATTTAACTGCAGGTGTTAGAAATCAGAACTGCTTTTTAGTCATAGTGGCAATGGTGTAACTGATCTCTGACTCTTCGTATTGTTATTATTTTTACTTTGGAGCCTTTCCTGATCTCAAGTTAGCCATGTGCATATGCGTGCTTGTGGGTACGTATACTCCCTCTGCACTGTCATGCCGTGATAGAAGATTTGCCTCGTGCTTCCCGTTGACAACTAACCAACCAGGCTCAAAAAAGTCTGCACAGTTACATGTGGCCCATAGAATTAATGCTTCATCATGCAAATTTAATTAGGTTATAAAATAAAAACAGCCAGTAAAAAAAGTGTTACAGACAAATAACAGGTCAGAGTTTGCTCTCCTTACACCCGCACAATGGAAAGTTGCAATCACTGTTCTTAAACTGTCGATGTAGTTAAATTCCTGTGGATTAAATTGCATTTAATTTGGCTTTAGATATTTATGTACTGTTTTCTGAGTAGTGCCATGCTGATCCCGTGTATAGTAAGAACACAGCCAGTCATGACTCTGGCCTTTCTCTTAGAAATTCCTGAGAAAGATTCATCGATTTTGCTGATATTTATCTGTTAGGATCTCTCTCTGTGTGTGTATGGCTATTGAAACCTTATTTTTCTGCTGTTTTAAAGTTTTTTTTTCAAAGCATAAGAGATTGCTTCTATGAACTAAGAGGATAAAGTAACTTCCACGGCTGTCATAAACTTTCTGCATCTTAAATACAGCAGCTGGTTTATTTCAGTCAGTTTATTCTGAATTACTTTAAAAAAGGGTTCTAGCCATGAACTATTCCCTGCGGCCTTATTACAAATCCTATAATATTACTTCAAAGGAGCAAAAATGTGTTTCACCTCCTCAGATCTTCTGCCTTTGCCTTCTTTGGCTAGGGCATTTTTATTTTTTGCTACCCTTAGGGCAATTCATGCTGGTAAAATGAAAATGTAAATTATTATGTTTGCACAGAATGAGCTGTAAAGTAGTGCAGCTTAACACGTGTGCATGTGTTTATTATCTGTTTTTCATGACAGAACCCAGTTACTATATAGGCTGCCCTTAATTATTGGTGTGAAGGGATTATTCTCCTTGCAGCCACCTTCACCTGATCTTGGGAACCTCTGGGGTCAGCATTAAAATGCTGCAGCCAAAAACCCTACAGCGCAGAAACTTTTAATTGTTGTTATTTTTACTGGGGGCATGAAGGAGCCTGTAACGTACATTCAGCATGGACGGAAAGGAGCATTTACAAGATTTTTAACCAACAGCAATATACAGCCAATTACTTTTTGTTTTACTTGCAAGTAGTTCTGTAATCATCAGATTCTTAAAGGAAACACACTCTGCATTTAATGCTGCACACACACAGCCCTCCTGTTCAGAACACGAGTCTTAGTTTGCATTGTTTGCAAGGCTTGGGAACTCATTTTTATAATTTTTTGTCAGTCCCAAGGCCAATAAATCTCCATAAAATTGATTGTTTTTTTTCCACATACACTGTTTGACAAAACAATGATATCTTCTAGCTAATGGTCCAATGGGTATTTTTCCCATCTGCCTAACTAGAGCAAAATGTGCTTAACTACACCAGAGGTCAGCAATTTGGTGCAGTGCACTAATGCCAAGCTGGAAGGGACATTCCTGAGTGCAGGCAATATTTGTAGGAGGAGGTAATATGTTTTATAAAACCAGCTGATGTAGTGATGGAAAACTAGGATACATGTCCAGGAATGCAAGTTTTGTGGTAGAAACAGAAGTGGCAAGCTTAAAGCTAGGTAATGGTTATTTTACTTTTTGTTAATGAAACATCTTTGTGTTTTAAAATGAATACAGAGACAAGCACACAAGTTATCAGGTGCAAGCCATACACAGGACCTTGAGACTGGGTAGGAAGTACAAAACTGTGGTTTGCCTTCGGCACCTTTGCCTGAGAGGAAGATCTTAAATGACAATATGTTCCTTTCCTGCCCTGCTCCCTCCAGGCCTGCTGGCAGGATTGGTGGGGGAGAGCTTGAGACCACTCTTAAAATCAGTGCTTGCCTCAAGCAAACCAAACAACCACAAGTCGGGGAACTAAAGAAGGGGACAAAATAAAAACACTCATGTGAGGTAATGAAGAACTAGAGCCAACCTTGAATTACAAGAAATACTGGTTTCCATCCTTGCAGAACTAGCAGAGGTTTTGGGTGGGGAGAAGGTTATTCACACACAATTTTCTTGTCTTTCGCAATCTGTTACAAAGGTTGCTTGGAAAAAGCTTGAAATAATGTACGCTTCTTCTTCATATTGACTGTAGCATCGCTCATTTTGTTCCTTGCTCCTGTACAGTTACCCTGAAAGAACAACGTAACCCAGCATCTAAAGAGATATGAGGGCAAGTAGTATTTTACAATTTGAGGGGCAGTCAAATATAGCAAGTGCAGGTATATTTAACACAAAAAGCTTTGTGTAATAACTACACTGATGTCTCTGGTTTTGTGCTTCATGTTCACTCTCTGTGAATTCCTAAAGAACCATCAAAAGCACTTTGATTTGAGGAAGCAGTGTACTGTTTTCTTTTTATTGATTTCATTTCTGTTGTTTCATTTGCTTTTCTTAGAAGGGCAACTCAAAGTAACATTTTCTCTCTGAATTTGTTTTTATGCAGTAAAACTCCCAGGCCTCAGAACTTATGTAGATCCACATACATATGAAGATCCCAATCAAGCTGTCCATGAATTTGCCAAGGAACTAGATGCTTCTAATATAGCCATTGATAAAGTTGTTGGAGCAGGTAATAATAACAGATATGTTGAATGAAAGATAGCTCTTTTACTATATACATTGTTTTATAGATGTGACTCTATATCCATGACTGGAAATGTTCTTAGGTCTACAGCATTGTAGGTCATATTTACAGCTGACTAAAGTGCATATGAAAAGTTAGGTACATACAGGTCTATTTTTTTCCCCAAATAAACAGGTAACAAGACAATTTTTAAAATGACACCCATCAACCGACACTTGGACCCAGGACTGTTAAGAGTGAAAAGGAGGTTCATGCCTCAGTTATATGTCTCTCTCTAAAATCTGTCAACACAGAAAATATCTGAAGGTGTTTTCTTTTTGTTTCTTACAAGGTCTTGTGATTGCTAGGCCTCAGCCACAAGCTCATTTCATACCACTCACCACCCATCCATCAAATTGCAGTGACCTTTGGTCATTGGATTGATTTTGGTCACTGCGTTCAGTTTGAATTATTGATTTAGAATGAAAGGGTTGTCTGTCTGATAACCAATTGTCTGAGCTATATAGATGCCATGCATTGTTGGTTTTACTAAAACAAACTGCCAAAATGGACAGATTTTATAGCAAAGGGACTAGATCACACAATTTCTCATCACAGAGCCGTCCATGCTATGATGCAGCATATAATGTCTGATAGGATGTGTGCTTGCTTCTTCATATGAAGTGGCAGATGGTCTTGTCAAATCAGAAAATCATGAAGTGTTTAGCTTTTCTGCTAAATTGAAGCGTTTGCATACTAGTGATTTTAATACCTCAAAAATCGAAAATTACTAGGGTGTTTATTTATTTATTTATTACTATTTCTGCCTAAATTTACTATCAGATTTAAAATCATGGGATGGGAGAGAGATAAAGTCTTCCTGTATAACACAAAGTTTTTATTTGGAAAAAAAAAATAGAATCGAGCTTCTGCATTCCGTGCAACTCCCAGATACCTCACTGAAAAGAACTAGTATTCATCCTCTTTTACTGTAGCTACTTAAGTGCTTGTATAAGTTAAGTTATTTTTCACAAAGTTAGAATTTTGTTCCTTGCTTAAATTTTGCCCCACAAGAGTGCACTGTTCTCCATCATCTTCAGTAAAGACAGCAAAGCTGTTTGCTTACTGCACATAAATACAGAATTACTATGGGAACTAAGAAGGGAGTCAATCAAAGCAAGTCCCAGAACAATCCATTTTTTATTAGACTGTATGGAGTCTTCATTCACCAATGTGAGCTTCTTAAACTTAAGCTGTGCATACTATGTAAGCCTCGCAAACGGATTCATAAAATCAATGATATGTTGTGTTTTATAGCTCACTTCTGGGGAATATTTTTATTCAGAGTGTACATTGGAACGAAGGGTAAACCAAGATTCATCAAATATATATTCTGAAATTAGAGGAACAGCTTTCTCAGGGTTCCCCTCAAAAAAAAAAAAAAGGATCCTAAAACAGTCAGGAGGTTTATGAATGTTGCTGCACTCTACCTCAGAGCACTAGGTTCCAAATCAAAACGTGTAGTTCCTCTGCTTCGAAGCTTGCTGCCCTGCTGTCATGTTCAGCATGTGGCAGCTTATGCGTTCAGAGTGTCACGAAATACATGAGAATGGCAGCTGCTACCTGCTTTGGCAGGAACGCTCTTGTCTTTACAAATCCAAGAAGCAGAAAGACACTTCCTGTGTCTTACTTGAGTCCCTGACTTATTTGAGTGAATGGCTCGATCATTTCCTGCGCTTCTCCTTTACAAATGCAAATACAAATGAAATTACAAAAAAGCAGAGATTTGAGAAGGAGGGGTTCATTTAACTGTATTGGAGTGTGACATAAGTAACTAGACATTCAAGTCACACAGGTAATCTTGATATTCTGGGATGTATTTTCCAAATGGTTCCTCACAGTTTTAGACATAAGTCTCTGAGAAAAGAATACAGGGCAGCTTATATAGTTTTGAAAACATAGTTAAATGTACTAAGGCAATCCTCCAATGCAAAAGAACTTCAAATAAACCAAGGGATTTTAGTGAAAGGCTAAGCATAAGAAAATTCAGATCAGGAGCCCTTTTTCATATTTTTCATTATAATAATTTCTTCCTTTAATACAGCTACTCGTTTTTATGTACCCAGGTGAGCAAATCACTATAAAGATTTAAAACTAATTGGGTCACAAAAGGATGCAGTGGAAAATCGATTCCTGAGTTGGGATAGGTTTATGCATTTACTTTGCTGAACTTGAAAACAATTTTTTTTCTTTTCTTTCAAAGTTCAGACATGCTTGTAGCAGAACATTTTATTGGGCAAAGAACCTCTAACATTTAGGGGCCTCCTATCCATTACTTTCTGGCAGAGGTTGCAGTGTCTCGATGAGGCCCAGCAGTGAATCACCATGATGTTGATGAGCTTCACAAGGTCTCTGAAGCATTCAGCATTAGCTGCTCCTTCCATTCTGTGGGAGTTCCATGCACAGCAGTACAATCTTGATTTAAAATGCAGAAAAATAAGGGAGCAGCAAATTTCACAAATTCACCTATTACTTGTCCCTTGGGTTTAAATGCACAGCAAATGCCATTCACTGATGCAGTAAACAGTCTATTAAAAAAAAAGAGCTTCTGAAGAGTTTTTTAAATATACAGCCCTCCTAATAATATCTTTTTGCTTTCCATATAAAAATAGACAGGTTATACAATGTTCATAGCCTATTCAAAAACAGAAAGTAAAATTTTAGAAAGCTTTATTAAAAAAACTTAAGATCATCATCTCTTAAACTCTGAAGGTTTTTCTACCTTCTAAGCAGTACACAAAGCCTCACTCCTAACCATTTTCTTATGAGATCCAGCCCATTTCTTTATATATACATATAGGGGGGCATTGCTGGAAAGAGATGTAGGGTAAGTGGATCCACAGTGGATGCTGGTCAGACTCATGTGTCATCCATACTCCACTGTTTATGAAAGAACCAAAGGTTAATATAGGTGGCCTGCCCAGCAAATTTCTTGCAGCTTATTCAGAAATTTGTTCATGTTCTTCAAAACTTCAGGCAGTAAAACAATGCCTCTGTAATGACCAACAGGCTTCTTTCCAAAGAAGTAAAGTCTTTTCATATTCACAGACAAGAGTAGGCTTTATTGCTGGCTTGCTATGAAGGGTCCAGTTTTCAGTATCAGTGCATGCAGCATCCCCTGGCATGAGGGGTTTCTGGAATCATTAATTACCCAAGTTCTAAATTGTGCAGCCACTGCTGAATGGGGCAGAGCTGATGCGTGTCACTCATAACCTTCTTATTCCCAAAAGTCAGGTGACAAATGAGCACCTTATTCCTGATTCTGGTCAGAAATGAAGGATTAGTTGCTTGCTGAAGTCATAGACATAAGTTCCACTGACAGTGAATGAACAATAGTTTTCAGAGTCTAGCTTGTTACAGCTTTTGGAGCTGTTAAGATATATAGAAAAATGAATACCAACCTGGGCATCACAAGGTTTATTTTAAGCACTTTTTTCCCTTCCTGTTCTTTTAAAGATATGCTTTGGTCTTCCTCTTTGTGGTGTTCTGACAGTACTGAGCAGGGGTTAGTATTTGAACTGAGGCAGTGTTTGCTTTTAAGAAAGTATATTGGCCATTTTAGCTCGCAGATGTTGAAAGTTTTTAATTAAGAAGTCTGACTAGAACTCAACACCCTTTAGTTACTAGTAATAGCTTTTACAATTTATTTTCTGAACTGTTGACTATCTTGTCACTGTGAAATACTAATAACATTAGAAACAGGGGATGTAATGAGCTATTTGACTAGTATGTTCCTGTGTATCTAAAGATATATGCTGTTTTTAATCTTGGAAGTTATTACATTAGCAGCATGATATCATGCTTAGAGGATAAGGCATATCAGTAGCTAGTAATAAGATATGGAGACTTCTGTGTTGTTGACTCCGATCTGGCCCAGGTTACCAATAGAGAAAGGTTATTGCCATATGAGGTATTTGTTCAGTTTTTCAATTAAACTGTATGTCTAACAGAGGAATTTTAGGAAATAGGGTGAAAAGCGACCTTGACAGACTACCTAATCCATCTCCTTGCCCAAACCAGGACTTGTTAGGTACCATTCTCGATAGATTCCTTGCAGTCTCCCAGATGAAGTATTCATAGTCTGCCTAAGAAGCCTTTACTACTGTCTACGTGTCCTTAGTGTTGGATTTTTTTTCTAACACAACTCACTTTTATAGTAATTTAAAACATTTTTGGGGAGTTGTTGCCCACCTTATTTATAGCCATGGTTTCCAGATGTTCACACTGTTATCATGTCTCTCTTCCCTCAATCCTTGTTGTATATAAATAGCCCTAATTCCTTGAGCCTTAAACAGGAACGCACACACAGTCCTGATTTTTAAGATTCTAGTTGTTGTTCCTTTTGTCCTTCTTGAATTGCAATGTCACATTGACAAACTGATGAAAGAAAAATTTCAGTCTACAATGGATGGGCTGAAGGTAGAATATAAAATAGATCCTGTGTGATCTCTGAAGACCAATAGTTCAGGAGCATTTCAGTGCAGGGTTGCCAATCCAGCACACTTTTCTAAGCATTAAATTCACTAAAAGTGACATTATTTAAATTTGTCTATTAAGAATGTCTTATTTATATTCTTTCTGGTCCACTTTAGTTTTCACAGATGTTGCTTAATATAAACAATCAGCTGTGCAGATAAAGAGGGAATTGTTGTTGGGCAAATGTGCTCCCTGAGCCTTTGCTGTGTAGTTGCCTAGTAATGGTATTGCATTTAGGATCATTATGTATTAAGTGGGGAAATTCTCATGTATAAACAGTATAATCTCTCTTTCCATGATGTTTCACTTGCAAATAAAACCAAATTTGCATGAAAATGATGCTAGCTAGAGTTAGGTTTGTAAGGCTTGTTTGTTTACAATAAAAACTTTCTCCTCAAGGTTGCTTGACAAAAATGGCTGATGAGCTTTTGGGTTTTTGTTCGTTTGTTTTTGCATTTAGATCTCACATTTTGAGAAATTTTTGATTTGAATGGTAAGATAAAATTACTTAGGCATTCTTGCTGGGAGTGGCATAACAAATGTAAAGCCATGCTGTATAAAAGTAATAATTCAGTGATTTTTCTGTTTTCTATTTAGGGATCTCCAGGAATTCTCAGTGGGCTATCAAGTCCAGTGGGCCTGTCGTGACAGTGTACATTTGCATGATTACATACTAGCTAAGAAATGATAGAGTAAAAGTAATCTTTCCAGATTTTTTTTTTTCGTCAGGCACTTATGTGGATGCATTCTTTTGCTGTGAATTATCTTGTTACTTCAGGTGAAATAGTAAAAAAAAAAAAAAAAAATAGTAAAATACTTGGAAACTGAACAATCTCCCTTTGGCAGAAATGAAGCTGGAGAACAGAAGTATGGAAATGTTAGAGTTGTCTGTTTGGTACTCAGGTCTCTGGCCTACCAGTAAATATTACACTTCAAGAACTTTAATTGAATGCTAATCTTTTATTGAAAGCTGATCTTTTGTCTTTTTTCCTCGTTTTTAGGGGAATTTGGGGAAGTGTGCAGTGGACGCCTAAAGCTGCCTTCTAAAAGGGAAATTTCTGTGGCTATCAAAACCCTGAAAGTTGGCTACACAGAAAAACAGAGAAGAGATTTCCTAGGAGAAGCAAGCATCATGGGGCAATTTGACCACCCTAATATCATTCGTCTAGAGGGAGTTGTCACTAAAAGTAAGATACAAAGTGGGGGCATCTGTTTAAAGTGAGGAGTTTGACTTCTGGATATCTCTTGATTGTTCTATGATTCTCTGATTTTCCTTGGAAGCATAAAACAGAATAAAATGAACGGGATCATCAGCGTTTATGTTCCACAAATCCTTCCAGTATTTTTTATGTCATAACCCTCATAATATGTGCCAAGCATTCTTCAAAAAAGATTACAGGGAGCTAAGAAGGCTGTGTGGTGTGGGTGAATGTTGAGATGCTGGCTTCTTTAGCTAAGCCTGGTTCTTGTTGCCTATGCCACTGGTTGTCATCTATCTTGACATGGAAAGACAAATATGCTGGGTACAAAGGTTGCATGAAATACCAGAGCTCTCTTGCTTTGGGACACAGCAATTCACAGACTTCAACATCACTTTGTAAATTGACTTTGCGTCATCAGGTGATCAACTTAATGGTCCAAATCCAGTAGTAATTGTTGGGTGGAAGATCAATAAGGTCTGATGTATTCTCAATTTCCTAAGAGGGATTTTAAAATTCTGTAGAGTGTTTAAGCCTAGAGGACTTTGCCAATAAAATAGGTATTTAGAAAGAACAGCTTCTTGCAGTTTCAGTGAACTATCTTGAAATGTGCTGAAGACTCTTTCAGTTTAACCGGGGATAAATGCATAGAATAATTTAAGTAAATGATTTTGTGTTTTAAGGAAACTTTCTTTTTTAACTGCATGGCGCAAAGGTTTACAAACATACGTATGTTTGCATTCATGAATGGATGCAAGAAATTTACAGCTTAGTAAGGTGAAGTATATGAATTTTAAAAAATGATGTCAAACAATCAAAGGTTTGTAAAATCCTGCATGTTCTGAAGACACACAGTTATCACAACAATGTTTTCTTTGGATGTGATTCACAAAAGTCTGTTTTGGTGACTTAAATAATTTTTTCTTCAATTTAGGTGTCTTAGTCCCTAGGAAAGGACTACCAGATGTGGGTGTACAGATCTGATTTTTAATGGCACCTACTTCGTGGAGTCAGAATTACAGTTGTCTTTCCCAAATTTCTTAAAAAAGAAATTTCGTTACATTTTTCTCTTCATGTGGCGCTTTTGAAACTAGCTTAGTTGCTCTGCCTGCACAATTGGGTGCATTGCTTCTGCATGTGCATTAAAAATGGACTCTGAATAGATGTCTTCCTGTGTTCTGTAAATGAATGTTAATAATATTGTTCCGTAGCTGTTGCATTCACAACAGGCTGCTATCTATTTCAGCAGTCATTTGGAATTCCAGATGCTTATCACTTTAAGTATAATATGAGAGAGCAAGATCTAAGATCTGTTGCATTCAAGTCAGCAGAAAATTTTCCAAATATCTTAAATAGTAATACATGACTTGGGAAAACCACTCTACTCTTCTTGCTTCCTTAGCTTGGAATTATTTGTATCCATTTTGCTGTGTAAGATTTTATGACATAAATGCAAGTAAAGGTCCTCATTTATTTTTATTTAACATTCCCTAAGGCAGTGGAAAGGCAAGAAGGTTTTTAGTTGTTTTATTTTTATTTATTTTTTAACTAAACCAATATATTTTAATGACAAATTAGCAAGGTTTCATATTTTTTAATGATTGGTTATAAATCACACTCCAGTGTGGTAGTTTACTGTGCAATCAGTAAATAGCCTGTGAAGTATTTGCTGGATCTCTCTCAACACAGATAATGTGTGATAAATGGACAATGTGACCTTTTCTTCCATAAGCAGATTATTTCTGACGGGCGGCCCTTAGCACGAAATGTTAGTTCACTGCTAAGTAGGTCTTCTGAAGAAACTCCTAAGAGCTGCCATTGCCAGGGTCTCCAGAACAGGACCATTTGATATGAGAACTGTTGCGGTGATATGATATGGTGACAACACACTGGAGATAGGAAAGGGGGACACCCTCTGAACAGGACCTCAGCCCTTTGCTCCGGAGCAGAAATATTCCCTTGCTTCACACTGATTTCTGTTCTGAGCTTGCCTGCTACACTGGTCTCGTGGGTGCCCTGTAGGCAGTAGTCTTAATAACCACCACACATGTTCTGCTTAGTTTACTAATAATTTACAGCAATTTGTAGCCTGTTAGTATAATAAATTTCGGCAACACTGTTGACACAAGTTGTTATCATGTATATACGGCCGTGTTTTGATAAATGAATGCAGAATGTTCTTTTAGAACTACACAGTGCTGCTTCAGAACATATGCTTCTTATTACGGACGCATTTCCAACTGAATGTGAGCGAAACCCTGCACTTAAGGCATTCTGAATATGGATGAATAAATAAGTCAAGAAAATGCTCTTTTAATAATTTGACAGATTTATCATTTTACTCTAATCTCAGTCTCCTTACATGCCATAAAATTGACTGAGTTTGTAGAGTCGCCATGCATAATACTGTCTCCTGGTTTTATTACTACATGAATTTATCATATAAAGTTTTAGATATCCCTGTTAGGATGCTACACTGTACTTAGAATATCCAGCATCATTTTCTGCAGATTACCAGAAATGCCTTTTGAATTAATGTTGCAGACACAGTCTAAATTCTCTTTCTCAGATTACATGTTTCTTGCTAACAAGACTAATCAAACAACATTTTTTTTGGTATATCTTTCATTCTTCAGCCTTTTAACTGTATCGTATCTTAAATATTTCAAGATCGAAGTTTAGATAATGTCCCCACTGTTTCCTGGGTGACCAACTCCCTTGCCCATTAGAGTGCCTCCAATGATATAACACATCAGTTGCACATCAAAAGGAATAGATTTTAGCCCATTAGTCCATGCAGAGAGGACAGAGGATTTTCTCCTGCTTTTATTTAACCAATTCTTCAAAATCTATTTTTTTTAATTCTAAGAAGCTCTATTTGGTGGAAATTGTACTTTCTAAGAAATGTAAAAGGGCTGTTCTGGGGGAAAAAAAAGAAAGAGTTCCTGCCACTTAGATTTTTTTATTGCTTACTTGTTTTTAATTAGACCAGATACCTCTTTTAAGCCTCAGGCTGTTCAATTTTGCAAGCTAAGATGTTATTGTGCCTGATCTACATGTCTTTATCATATTTTTACCGTCAACATGTCTTCCTATGTTACATGTGAAATGATAATTCATCTTCTTAAATTGCTTCATGCTGTTACCTATTTTCTCCACCACAAAGAGAAAATAAAAGTTTTGAAAATGCTATGAAATAATAGAATCTGCATGATTGTAAAATATTAGCAGGGCAATGACCTTCTGGAAACTTCCCCATAGTAGCAATAATTTTTGTATTCTTTCCTCTCCGTCACGTAGAAGTTCCACACAAATTCTTCACTGCATTGCAAAATACCTTAAGGTAGAAAGAAGGATTTTACAAACTGACCTGCCTGCAGTGTGTACTCAGATTGTGCAGACAAGTTTTGAAAGATATTTAATTAGAGGCTCTCAGGGATGCAGAGCTGCTTCTTTAATGAGTGCTCTGCTGCCCCGTAAATGCGCTGCGTTCTGCCCGTGGCCAAGCTGTGCGTGCCAGGAGGGAGGGTAGATGGTACCAGTGATCTTCACCTGACCAGCCACGCGAGGAGCTGCAACTGCCTGGAGACCACAGTATCTGAGCAATGTATTGAATGTGCCTGTGCAGCAGAGTATGAGGAGACTTGGAGGCAAACACGGGGCAGGATACGCCTGCTTCACTGCATAAATGCAAGCATTAAGTGCATCTGCATTAGTTAAGTCTTTGTATACTGAAAATTTGGGATGCTTTGCTTGCTTTTTTAGGACTTAAGCTATTAAAACAGTTATATCAGTATATGCTGGATTGACTGTTTTCCTGTATACGTCAGTGGAATCATAGTTATATTGTGGACAGAGCTTTTTTTGCCCATGCATGTTTTTTTTTTTCTTTCTTTTTAAAGGCAAAATTATCCTTGGGATTTCTGAAATATCCATTTTTACTTATCATCATGTATTTATTTTAAATGCTTGACCTCTGTAATCTACTTGCAGGTAAACCAGTTATGATTGTTACTGAATATATGGAAAATGGTTCCTTGGATAGCTTCCTACGGGTAAGTGCAGTGGATAACTGCATGATAGAGGACTGGCTCTTGTTCTGACTTTGTTGTGAATTTTCCTGGCACTCTTACTCTGATTCATCATGAACTCATTGTTCTTTGATATTTCATTATTTCCATTTGGCTTTGCGTGTATTGTGATGTGGCCACAAAGCCAGGTAGAAATCTGCTATTCCATTTTGACTCTTTGCCAGCTGTATTATTCCAAAATGAACTGAAGAAATTGTTAGTTTTATTAACGTATCGTGTCTTTAAAGAGAAGTCATTCTGACACATTAAAAAGATTTTTTTTTTCTGGGGGCTGAATTCCTACTGTAATGTTGTTACCCTTACTGGTTGGCAGCCTGTATGTCTTATCAGCTCATTTCCAGAGAGAACGAATTTGTGGAGATGTTAACGGTAACCTAATCATGTAGAACCAAGAATTTAAATGTGAAAAGTTTAGGGAATGACCTTTGTGTGTTTGAAATATCTTGCTAGAAAACTTTATTAGCCTGTTCTCCTTCCTCAAACTTGGACATACCAATATTGTTTATTGATTTATCTTTGGTTGTGGTCAAAGTTGGTAACAAGCCCAAAAAAAGGTGAAGGCCCGTTGTGTCACCAAGATTTACTTGAGGCAAAAAAACAAGTGTGGCAGAAATGAAATCCCATCTGAGGAAAAACACTACTTTAATTTTAATTTGTTAGAGCAAGCTCAACTGTGACTGGAGGACTGCATTAGTTCTGCCACGGTTGAATGACATTATCCCCCAAATTCATAACACTGAACTAGACATTTAACCCCAGAAGGGGATATATTGTCAGCTCTAGTTTCAATATATACTATATATGTTATGATGTCCATTGAAGCATGTGAAATACATATAAATAATGTGTCAGTATATCTGCATGAAATATATCCGTACTGAACGATATACATTTTGTTTAGGCTGAAAATCCTTGGAGAAAGTTCTTAGGAAAAGAGAGTAATGTCTGACTATATGAAACTGTTGTTCAACATACTCATTTGAGTGTGGGATTTTTTTTTTGATTATCATTGCATGAGAACATAGGGCAAGAACATTGTGATTCATTAATATCACAAACAACTCAGGTCATGTAACCCTAAGCTGTAAATACCTGTTGAAACTGGATGGCTTTTCCCCATTACCACTGGAAGGCTCAGCACCTCATTCCTTTCATGGTTATAAACCTTTTTAGAATTTATAACTAAAGCTTTTTCATGGTGAATATAGATCCTCTTGTTTTGGCTCTAGTTAAAGAAGTTTTCCTAATAGGGAACTGCTAGGAATTTTCTGTAATAAATAATTTCTTCATGAATATGTATTCTGACAGGTTCTTTAAGCAGCCATTGTGCCATATATTTTTCTAATGTTTACAGAGCTAATATTGCCTCTAAGTATATTAGGCGAGAAAAGAATGAGTATAATCAGTCTTGTGGACTGATTCATGTGAGCTCACGCCACATGGCAGAGCCAGCTCCTATGTATTTAATAAAACTCTGGAAGAAGCACAGGAAAAGCTGGAGAGCTGCCTATGATGATACATTTATAGCACTGGGAGATTCATTTGAGAGCTGTTCTAAGACATAGTGTTGCCTTGTCATCTGTGTATTCATATATCAATATCAAAGGTAGATGTTAATAAAGAACATTAGCAAGAACTGGGAGATTTAAAACATTTGTCTAGTGGTAGACATGTATAAATATATGCAACTATTGGTTTCTAGGCTAAATCATAGTGTGTTAAAGGGGTTTTATGTGAAGTTGAGGAAAACATTGAGGAATGAGTTTACATTTTCATGGAACTTGGAGGTTTGTGAATTAGATCAGTATTTGCTTTTGTTAAAGAAATGCTTATGTGATAGAAAACTTCCATGAGTCTGCTGGCTGAGGTGGTTTCTTTCACTAGCAATTCCTATGGCTTTTTAAGAAAGCTGGACATCTGTTTTCCTAGTGTCCTGACATTCCAGAGTCAAAAGTACACACAACTTAGATTTATGTCCCACTTACACATAGGTCCCGTCTAGCAAACTGAAATTCAGATAAGGGCAAGAACAGAAAAAAATCTTATCTGAATTAAAAATCTGTCTCCTTACCTCCAGCTAATTCAGAGAATATTTTCACCAAATCAAAGTATTTCCTCACGTGGCATCTCAGTCATGGTCTCCAACTCACAAGCTCTTCACTTGAGAGACTTTCAGAAACTATCAAAAATTCTGTGTTGGGAGGAACATGGACAATCTTTCACATTTTATTTCAAATGTTTTCCAGAAACACGATGCACAGTTCACAGTCATTCAGCTAGTAGGCATGCTTCGAGGGATCGCGTCTGGCATGAAATACTTATCAGATATGGGTTACGTCCATCGAGATCTAGCTGCTCGTAATATCCTCATCAATAGTAACCTCGTATGCAAAGTCTCAGACTTTGGCCTCTCCCGTGTGTTAGAAGACGACCCAGAAGCTGCATACACAACAAGGGTGAGTTTGTATGTTGGTTGCTCTGTCATCACAAAGTTGGTCTGATATCTGAGGGAGTCCCTGAGGCTCACACTCTGTGACACAGAGGTCATCCTTCCAAGGCCAGAGATATTCTGTCCATAAACCTTAAACTCAGTACAGCCATTACTTTCTTTTTTGTTATTCATATCTCTTAGATGATGAAAGGAAAAAAAATATAGAGAAATACATCTGTGTAGATTGTACATAGATGTTGGAAATGTCTGCAAAAGCAAGTTGGAGGAGTCATGACATCAGGGAAGAGGCATGACTCTGACTATTTCATCCTGAAGGAAGAGGTTTTATCAAATACAGAGCTACTAAAAGTGTAGACTGTTTCCTGTTTCTTTTCTTGATTTCGTCTTGCCTGAAAAGCAACCTTCATGCTGCTGTGTTGCCTTAGCCAGTAGCCTTTTAAAAACTGCATTGTCTGTCTGTTAAAATACTATGTGTTTTATTGGCAAAACCCTAAAGGCTTTGTTTGTCTAAGCATTACAATGGATTTATGTTTGTTTGTCCACATTAATGCAATTGCAAGTGCACTTCATTAACTTTATAAAAAGTGGCATTAACATCCAGTCAAGTAAAATTTGCAATGATGCCTAGTAAATCCAGTCTCCACTGTGCATACCAGATTACAGAATAAATCAAAAAAAATCTTAATATGAGTTTTCCAGGAAAATATAGGGAACATACCTTCATAGCTTTTCAAATCTTTTCTTTGCCTCACATTGCTGTGCTTTCTTTGACCTCTGATACATTTAAGCATGTGTTTAGAAATGTGAAATAAATACTGTTTTATAGAACAAAATGCTATTTTATAGATCTGCACAGATCTCTTGTGGTCATTATAAATGTGTTAGTAGGAGAGGGCACTTTTCGCGATCACTGAAAGCATTCATGGGAAATAATAACATAAATGAGGAGTTCCTCGAGAAAGAATCCTCCATAGTTCAGCCTGTTGTCTTTCTCTGAGGCAGATATGTACCTGTCTGATGTACTTGCCTGAGCTCTTCTTAAAAACTCCTGAGATAGTAATGAGTGCTAGTGTCTCCTGGGTAAACAATTTCAGATGTGTGATTTATCTGGTCTCTTATCAAACTTCTCTTCCCACAACGTGTGCCTGCAAGCTAAGGTGATTACTCTTCGCTTTACCTTCACTGCACAGGGGCAGGTGATCAGTCTTTAAAACAGCCACATAGGTGCATGAAAATTGTTGTGTTCTTCACACACAGGCAGCCACTCTTTTTTAAGTCTTTTTTTTCCCTCAAACTCCTACTATTCTTCCTGGCCTCCTTTGGATTCTTTTCAACTTCTGGACGTTTTCCTTAAATATGACATCCAAAATTGCATACAATTAAAACACTTGCAGCAAAAATGCCACATTGAACTCTTTCTTGTTTCTTTTACATGACATTTCCATAAATATCCCCCTGAGTGAGAACCCCTCTTTCTTTTGTTTTTCTTTGTTCGTTTTTCCAAGCTTTGCAACATGGTTGCCTCACATTCTACTCAGATACACCTTTGCCAGTATTAAAAGTTAAATTCTCTTATTCCAAAATACATCTGGACATGCAAACTGATCTATAATTTGTTAAGGCCATTTAGAGGAGTACGTTAAGAGCCGAGGATGAGTTCCAGATAAATTAGACAAGAAAGTTGCATGGCAAGAGAAAGCAGCAGCCCATCAAACTGCATAGTGTACAGCTTTCTAAAGGAAGTGGACTGCTCTGAAAATGAAGTGCGTATAAATAATTTATCTCCCAGATGGGCTAGAGTAAACCAAGATTTATAGGATATCAATGTTTCTGGTCAGTGTTACATCTAAGTTTCCCTTGTTCAAGTACACTGCTGAAGTTGTCTTCTTCCCTTCCTTCTGCCACCTATTTTCTAAGCCTACCTGGTTATTTACATTTAGATAATGAAATCAGATGGAAAGAAAACGTTTTGTAAAGTATATTCATCTGTAAACTCCATCTGGCATTAATGATATGTGTGCATACTGCTGCAGTGAGATGCTCAGGTAATGAAAATCCCCAAATGCAGCATTGGACAAATCTATTTTCCCTCAAAAGATAAATAGACTAGTGCTTTAAAGCAAACATCAGGCTTCACAAAAGAAGCAGGGAGGCCACCAAAGCTGACTGAACACTGAGGAGCAAGGGCACTCTGGCCCTCTCTGAAAGGCTGGTTACTGAATACCAACCACAGATGTGTTACCTTTGCCACATCTTGACTTTGTTGAGAGAAGGACAGGACTTCAGGTTTCCCTTGAAGTAAATATGAAGTGTAAGCAGGTTAGAAGAGGCTCCTGAGGATGTATTCATTCTCCAGCTTGCTTAAGCAACGGGGAAGCCAGAGTATGAAGCTCTCCATAAAGCCCATTTCCCTCAGTTGAGACAGAGCTCAGCTGTGTTTCTTGACACCCAGGCTTTTCCCATCGTACCTGGTGACATGTTGTCATCTCTGGATATTATCCCTCTCTACCCACCTCAAAAGAGAGCCCAGTTAGCCCTCCAGGCTTTAAGCAAGCACCGCTAAGCAGGTGGAATCTTACCTTGCTCTGTTCTCGGAAGCTGTGCCTGGAGATTTCCATACATTGTATAAATGTGTATATTGTATCAGTAAATAATCAATAATGCACGTGCTATGGTATGAGAGCTCTGAGACATGGTGCAAAGATCACAGATGTGGTTTCTGTGATAACATCACAAATGCGTGAAATAAAAGGAAAACAGGAGTTGAAACTCCTGGTTTACTGTCACTGATACCGTAGAAGACCTTCAGCAGCCTATATGGTCTGCTTGCATAAAAAAAAGCAGAACCCAGTGTGTGAATTGGGCAGATTAGGTTTTTGTTTTTTGTTTTTTGTTTTTTACCAAGGTTTTATGCTAGAGGGGACGTACTGTAATTATCTACAGTCTCTGTACCTGTTTAATTTTATTTGAAAGGCCAAGGGTGTATTAAAATTGTCACTGTCAAGTTGATTTTTTTAATTTCTTATTATTTTTGGATGTCCATATGCCAAGTGGGTGGACTAATCATGCAGTATGAACTGGAAATTAATTTAAGCCATCACACATGTACAATAATGGTAATCATGTCACTCAAAGTCATAATATTTCTAGTAATCACTCGATAAATTTCAGTGGTTTAAACACATACAGTAGCTCACATCATTGATGTTCATGACATTCAAATGCAAAACTGTCTAGTTATTGAATTGCATGCATAACCCAGTTCTCATTAAATCTGCATCACTTGGAAAAATATTGTGCTGTGAAAATAAATATTCTGACAACCTGTATCTTCAAGTAACTGTACTAGAGCAGGGAGAGTATGGAAGTGCACTGCTCGTTTGCATGCCAAAAGAAGGTGTTCTATCTCAAGAAGTTCCTTTCCTTTGTGCATACACTATTGCAGCTATCCATCTATTTAATGGAAATTTATCGCAGCTAACTCATTTTCTGTATAGGAAAAAAAGACCAGAGTGCAATGTGAATGAATCAAAGAGTTTGGAGAAAAAGCAAAAACAGAATGTTGCTTTTCACCTGGGAGAGGAGTGCTCTATTATTATTTACCATTTGAGAGGGAGATAATTGCAAACTAAAATAGTCATTAATAAAGGATGAGTATGGAGGTTCAGGTAATTTTCAAGTCCTGATGACGATAAGTCAAACTGATATCATTCAGATGAAGCCATCTTGCTGTGTACCAGTAAGACATGTCCTGAATTAAGCCAAAGTCCTCACATAATGAATGAATGTCAAGATTTTGCCTTCAGGTTCCCCTGCAAAGTTCTTCTATTTTTTCAGATAGAATCCATTTTTCTTGATTCTCTTCTCCCCAGGCCTGTGGCTAAGTGCTTGTGATAGTCACTCTGTAACAGATTATAAATCAGAATATGGGAATGGGCTGTTAAGGGCTGGAAACAGATGCCCTGTGCTGTACTGCCAGACATTCTAGAAATAAATTGAGGACTTCATTGGCTTGAAATGAATTATGCTGAACAGTCATATACTGTAGGAATCACAACTCCATCTACCATAGATAAAACCTTTAGTTACTGCTGGCTCACTAATTTCAAACCCCGAGAGTGGCTCTGTGACCTAGACTGCCTTGGATTGTGAGCTGCAGTAAGGAACTCCTACTACTTTTAGTACAAATGCCTTCTTCCTGCTTGAATCCAGAGACGTTATCTGACTTGATGATGAAATTATTCTTAAATGGAGACCATGACAGAAAAATAAAGTCAATATTTATCTTTAGAATAAATATAACACCTATAGCTAATGATACACTTTTTTTTTTGGTATAAAGTTGTATCAAATACATTTGGGCAAACCTTTTTCTGAGACATAGCTATAACGTCTTCTCATTTATCTAGCTGGTGATGCATGTTGTATGTTGCCCTGACAGTAGTAATTTTGAAGAGAAAGCAATACCAGGCTATACTATTAGTCAGTATTTAAATGTTCCAGTGGAGGATAAGCAGCTGTAATGTCGGGATAAAGAAGCCTCAATTGCATGGAAGTCTAATGGACAAATAATGCATAATAAAAAAATATAGGTAGACTTTTCTTAGTGTTTTCATAATAGTACTTTATACACCAATATTATTTCACTCAAATATGGAGAAACAGGAGAAAGGGTAACAACCAAGAGATAAATAAACAAACAGGTATGGAAGTGTAGTTTTTCTAGCTCTAACTCTATGGGCTAGGGGAAAAAAGGTCAATTTTAAAGCGTAAGGTATTTCTGATCCTGAAAAATCAGAAAACTGAAGACGGGATACATGTGTTCAAATGAAATGTGTATTTCTTTAAAATGGTGGGGAGAAACAAGAAAGAATGTTTTTATTGATTAATGATCATGTATGTTTTTGGAGTTTCCAAATAGCCTTTTTTAGTTGTAGTAAGCCTTATAATTTTAAAAACTGATAAAGGTGGAAAACCATCCATAGTTTTCTATTATTCTTCAGATTTTTGTATTTATTTATATTTGGACATCTGCTAAAATGTGCTAGTCGTAGTATTTGTCGTATAGTCTTGTCAACAGTCTTATGCATTCTTAGGTCTGATCTTAGGTGAACAGAAGAGCATCAAGGCCCTTCATTCTTCTAGGATGAGGTAGAAAACATTCGTCTGTAAGTTGTACACTAACTGGGAATTCACCTGGTCCTTTTGTGCGATGCCAAAGGGTCTAGGATGTAAGCAAAGACATAGTATCAGCCATTTCGTACTTAATTCTGTATGATAGTCCTACCAGTTCCCTAACATTTTGTAATTCTAAATCAATAATACTTAACTTACTATTTATTTAGTATTATGTATATTATATTACTCTTAAATATAGGTGCATGTATATATACATATATATGCACATGCACACTGTATGCATTCTATACTATATGGCTTGAGTAGCTTTTACTCTGCAATGCGTTTCATTCTAGGTTGTATGCAAGATGCTTTCATGACAAATGGCAATAGCATTCACGAACTTAAGCTGTTTATTGGACGAGTACAACGATAATCTCAAAGCTTCATTTAAAATAATCATACAAAACCATTTTCATTGTATTACAGTCGAATGGACCTTTTTTCTTTTGTTTTGCTCTTAGGGCGGCAAGATCCCTATCCGGTGGACGTCACCAGAAGCCATCGCATATCGCAAGTTCACATCGGCCAGCGACGCGTGGAGCTATGGGATCGTTCTCTGGGAGGTGATGTCTTACGGAGAGAGGCCATACTGGGAGATGTCCAACCAGGATGTGAGTGTATTGTTATTTGAGTTATGCTCTCAAATAAAGGATCAAGCTGTGAAAGGAAGTGAAGCATAATGAAACCAGGTGGCTCTGAGTTTTTGACATTGACACTGAGTAAGATGTAGAAATGAAAATTTCCAAATCTCCCCAGTCAAGTAAAAGTCCTAATGAACTTAACAAAAAGTTAACATCTTTTTTAGCTGGGTATTTTGTACCTCTTGAGGAATGTATTAGAGAATTTTAACGCTGTGGTGGTTTTCTGTTGGATAATTCAAACAATTCCACTGCAGTGATGTCACTCCCTTTTACATTCCTTAGCTTATTGTTAGAAACTCCCTCCTTAAATTTCTATGATCCCCTTTGGTTCCGCTTCTCTAATACTCTGTAGAAGTTTTCCATAAATGTCAAATGCACAGAATAAATTGCTGTTAGAGCTTGTGAAAAAGAGAAGCAAAGCATTTCTACTAAGATTTTAATGAAACTAAAATACTTCTGGAAGTAATTAAGGAACAACGTAGAGAAGTACAGTCATTTGTTTAGAAGCCCTCTAATACTGACTTCTGAGCTACACTGGCAAACTATCTAAGTCTGCAATCCAAGTAATTAATGTATCTCTTAAAATATTTTGCTAGAAGCTTAGTATTTTCCAAAATAAGATTTTTTAAAATATATGTCTTTTTTTTTCTGTTATTGTATTAATCATAGATTTATTCTGCAGGAGATAATAATGAATCAGATTTTCTAAAGCACAATCAGTAGACATAGATTTTCCAAAGGCTTACTATATATCATTACTCATGCTAAGCTTTAAAAGTTGGTAAAATAATTATAGTCAGGCACTCTTTATACTACACTATAATAAAGAAATAAACAAAAGAAAAAAAAAAGAATACCACTGAAATTCAAATTTGAGCAGTAAGCTGCACCTCGACAAATGATAAAAGAATTGGATCTCTGTTGTCCACCTCTGTAGGTACATAGGGTATATAGCAGGAGACATGTAGTTATCCTTACAGAAAGGTTTTGGTATTTTCTGGCACCATGAGATTAATAAAAATGAAATACCTTTTACATGCCCTTGATTTGTGAGTGTAGGTCTTTTGTGAAAAGGTAGGTTTATTTTCTGCTGAGTGGAGTGTCCACCAGAGACTTTGGAAATCATGTGCTGCTGGGGGTGATTAGGCAACACTTTCTGAAGTTAGGCACAGTTAAACAAGCAACTCACTAACTGTAGCTTTTTCTTATGGATTTAGCTTAATCAAATATGAATTGCTTTTTACTTTCACCTTCCTCAAAGTCACATACAGTATCTTAGCTTTCCTTTAGTTCTTTCTGTATGCCTAATTTACTGCCTGGTTTACTCTGCAGATAAACCAGAAGCATTACACTGCAACACAATCAATGAATAAACACATTTGTTTAAACATAAAATGTCCATGGTAATGTGGTTCACAGAGTTGATAAGAACAAGTTGATTTAAGTGCCTTCAGATTTTCAAAAACTTTTATCCTTGTGCAGGTAATTAAGGCTGTTGATGAAGGGTACCGCTTGCCACCTCCTATGGACTGCCCAGCTGCCTTGTATCAGCTGATGCTGGACTGTTGGCAGAAAGACAGAAACAACAGACCCAAGTTTGAGCAGATTGTCAGCATCCTGGATAAACTGATCCGTAATCCCAGCAGTCTGAAAATAATCACCAATGCGGCGGCAAGGTGACATACTAGATTTCACTTTGCACATAACATAAAGAAATGTCTTTGTTTTCTTCATCTTCCATAATTAGAATTTGTTTACTTGGTTAACCCACTTCAACTTTTAACTGTAGCTGTACGCCACCTTGAAGGCTATAGGTAGCTTCCTGTCAGTCTATATGGAAGAGAGATTTAATGTTGTTATCTTTGTTATTGCTTTTATTTTTCTTGCCATGACTATGACTTGCTAAGACCATGAAACCCATTGCAAGATTGTAAGAGCAGAGGTTTGCTAGAGAGGCACGGATGAGTGATTTGGCCATAATGTGTGTTTCCTTCTCCTCCTCTGGACCTTATGTGTTATAAGTACATAGTGCTTTGCAGGTTAAAACCAGCTTTTTCCTAAGTATTTTGCACTCTGACAAATCACCTTAATTTTATTCATACGAATAATGTTTTCATCTTGAATAGTACTCACATATTTTAAAAGGCACCTACATTTTCTGTTAGATCAGTGCTATAACTATGAACTCATTTCCAACATGTAATATTCCTAATTGCATTAAAAACATTCACTTATAATCCTGTTTATTCAAAACACTCTGGAACATCACTGTACTGAGACAAGCATTATCTCATTGAGAAGGAGTAGCTGAAGAGTGTGTTGATACCTAAAGACATAACGAGGATGTGGTGAAATAAGAGCTTTGGTTAAGTAGGGTGTAAGTGAATATAATGCAGAAAATGCCATACTCCTACTGAAGTGATCTGAAGAGATCTAAAATTATTTTTAGCACAAACACTAGTGAGAAATCTTCCATTTGCAAAACAGTCAGGGAATGATTTACTCCACTTCTCTGCTGTGTCAGACCCAGGTCTTGGAGGGTTGCTTCCGTGGATGAGAGACCAGAGTCTGACATGAGGCAAGCTTTAAAAATGAGCACAGCAAAATGTGCTTCTCAGAGCGTTACTTCTAATAAATCCCATTTCTCATCACAGCAGTCTAATGAGAAAGCACAAAAAGGGAACTGGAGCTAAGGCAGTTCAGCTTGGAGAACTGCATTGCTATTGCAGCCTGCTGTGCAGGTAACATGGACTTTGCCTGCTTGTTCCTGTCCCCTGGCATTATGTTGCATCCTGAGGTGGAGGCTGACTAGTCTAATTACCTCCTGCTGTTACTCCAGAGACTTCCTTCTTCCAGGAAAAAGGAAGGTTGTCGTACTAATGGGCTTTGCTATTAAAATATATATAATTAGAGAGGAATGCTTGCACAGTAATTATATAGTAATAATTTGATTGGTGACTATTTAACACACAGCCAGCCAAAGTGTTTACAGGAACAGTTATTTCTGTTATCTGCGAGGTGACTGCCTAGGAAAAGAAGCAGAGTTGTTTAGCCATTATCTTCTTAGGCAAGCATCTTGCATTGCCATTTTGTAAAGGACTCATGCAAATAATTACCCTGCAGGGATATATTGAAGTGGTCTGCTGAACAGTAGAGTTGGGATCATGAGTATCATGTATTGTGTTTGGTTTTTGACTGTAGGAATCAGTGCCTGCTATTGCTGCACTTCAAACAAAAGCAAAATTGCTGTGTTTTTTGTCTTTGTAATTAGGGAGTTGAACCCCAGCAGATCTGAAAAGAGCACTGAACCGTCAGCTCATGCATAGAAGCTGATATCCTCTCATGGGGAGCTCATTCACTTTGAGCGTTGTTTTGCGCCTACCAGCTTCTGCTTCTCCTTCTCCACGACATTCTCTGCTCGTATTTCATTCCATAATTTACTGGCAGGGGCAAAGCAAACTCTCGCTTCCCTATCCTGATGCTCTCTGCTCATGGCACAACATGGGAAGAGGGGAAGGAGGCTGCTAAAACTCAAAGGAACTTATAGCAACCTTCATACACTTTGTGTCTTGCAGAGGCATTTCTGTCAGGTAGCTTGTCCTACTTCTACAGCAGGAGCCTGTAAGTGTCCTAGCCTGTGACCGAATCCCTGATGTGCAGTATATGCCTTTCGTAAAGGCTGATGGAGGAAAAATAAGAAGCGAGGCTACAAAGCGGGTTGCATTGCCGTAGAGTTATGTGCAGGAATAGGAACTGATATGGAAGGGCATGTATTCAGGGCAGCTCCAAAGGAAAAGAAAGGAGTGCGATCAATCTCCAAGCAGATTTCACGTTACCGTCTGCATCCTGGGAGGGACATACATCACTAGAGTGGTAAAGCCCTGTGTGATAAGTAGTTTTCTCGACCCAGAGGGCCTGGTGGATTACATCGTGTCAGACGGCTGCTCTCCGTTGTTATTTGAGGCTGAAGTACTCCCACAGCACCTCTACACATACCTACGGGTGTAGGAAGTAAAAATAATCTAAGCTCCAGAGGTCTCCTCTGCCCTGTTCTGTCCTGCTACTGAAAGAATGCTACGGCTTCATCCCCAGCATATGTCCAGAGGTGTTCACTTGGTCAGGAAAAATGTTTAGCCTGATGATCTCTGTTAAGATGCAAAGCCTGTCTCTCCTTACAGATTTTAGAGCTAGTGTTTGTTTAAAGTAGTCACACTGATCTTATATCCTATTCAAAAGCACATTTTTGGAGGTGCATAAGATATCCCTGTCCTCTGTTACATTATGTTTAGCTGACTTTAACTGAAGGATGTGCTTGACTGTGTTTCTTTTTCAAAGGCCATAGTCTGAGCATGTTTTATGCTAATATCTCATAGAAATATGGGAGAGGAGTCAAAGTTTTTCTACCCCTTCTAGCTGCATCTTGACATCTAATAATTTCTTGATGCCTGGGAATTTTTATCCTTATTGACCTTCTCTTTGCAAATTTTTCTACCTTGTCAACCTTACCTCAGCAAAACTTATTTGTAACTTTAGCAAAAAATATTTGATAAGATCTTTCCAATGTTGTACTTCATGTCTAATTCACATGAAAATCCCTTTCCTATTCCTTGTAAAGTACAGAGGTTATTGCTGATATGTTTTTTTTCTTCCAGTCAAAGTTCACTTTTTAATTAGGTGGCTACCTTGAGCCCTTTCCAGCAGAGACTACACTAGTTATAGGCTCTTGGATGTTTTGTCCTGTAAGTTGTCTTGAGTATATTTCTAGCTCTGTAAGGCTGTAGATACAGAATTCAGTTTGTGTCAAGTCATACAGCTTGCTAAAGCTTAACCTTATCATATTTTTCTTTGATTTATGTCTTGCTGTTCTTTCTTGTTATCTGAGCATTATGTTCATTTTTATAACTGAGTTGCTAGGTTGTTTGGATATTTTTGGGGTGGAAGTGAGTTCATAGCTCTTCCAGGTTTGATCAGTTTCTCTATTTTTCTACTTGAGCTTATTATTTTTTAGTCCATTGTGTATTACTTCACATTTGTGAACATTTCATTCAGATACAAAGCAGATGGAAAGTTTTCTAAACTTTAATAGGAGAGACAGAATCACTTCTTCCGCCTGCTAACCAGTTGATGAAGCTGTGATCTAAAAGGGCTTATTAGCTCTTGTTTCACTCGTGAGAAAAAAAAATATAACCCAGGAGTCAGACAACCGATTTTTTGATACACTACAAAAGTGAAATGGATTCATTAACACTTCATTTTATATTTGTTCACTTATTTCTGGTTAGTTTCTGAGCAAAACATTTCTCTGTTACATGTAAGATGACTCTCTAGATGTACAATGTCTACATATTGTCAGTTTATATGTATGAATCTTACCCACTCATTTGCAAATATTTGAGAAAATATATCTAAAACACAGTGTATAAGTAAAAAGATCTTTTAAACATTTATGTCCTGAAGTGGATTATGCTGTTGAAGGGGTTTCAGGGTTCTGAAATGGGATTTGGGCAACGTGACTAATATTGGAGCTTTCCAATTGCTGTCCCAGTGAACATGGGGCTGTTTGTTCCACATCTGCGGTGTAGGTGGGACAAAACTCACATAGGCATTTTGAGCCTGCTAAAATAGGAATAACAAAGTTAATCCACAGCACCTGTCAAAAAAAGAACATTTGGAAAAGTTGAAAAACATTCTCTTTCAAACATGTAATTTTCAGAAATTCTTAATTTCTGCCAGCTCTGTGGTTGATTTCAAAATCGGGAAGGAATGCACGTACAAAACATGAGGCTGCTTCTGTATTTGTGCTTTTACTTCCATAAGCTTTTGATAAAATGAAAGATGATGTCAGGTATTACCCCTGTCCTTTATACTGTAAACATATATTTAGGACAGGAATAAGGAACTGGATTGAAACCACCTGACATTTCATGATGTTTTTTATTAAGTGATCTGTAACCTTTCCTTAATTAATATGATGATAAAATGATTTAAGTACAAGAATTGCTAGTAATTGTCTCACATATAAAATGCAGAAAGCAAACAACTGTCTGTCTTGAGGAAAAAAATAATAATTTTATAATCTGCTCCAAGTTAACAGCTGACAGTTTTGTTGGTTTCATTGGGTCTTCACTGAAAATTGCTACTTATTTTGCATTGTGTAAATTGAGAAGGGGATCTAAGGGGAGAGGGGCTTTAATGGCACGTTTTTACTTTCATGTCAGTGTTTTCAGTTCATATCTTTCCCAAGTATCTAATATGGAAAGCCATTAATAAGACATGTCTTACTGCTTTCAAGTAGTTTTGTAAAATTAACTGGTTATTTCTGTCTGTTTTCTTAGGAAGATACCAGCACAGTGGTTGGAAACATATTTTCGAAAAGTTTTTTGTTTTTTTGACGTTTGGGTCAGATAGTTTCAGATGCTCAAAACATATTGTTGCCGTACTGTAACTTTGGCTATTTGCTTCTCTCTCTTAGAAGCTTTAAGGCTGAAGGAAGGAGCTCTCCATTTTATAGTCAGAGCCTTTCAGTGCTGCTCCTGCTTTGTGTATGTCCAAGCATCAACAAAAGGGCCCAGGCTTGGCAGAATGCTGCATAACAGAAGCCTACGTATGATTTTTTTTTAGTCTCATTCAAAAAAAGAGCAATAATGTATTCTCTATCCTAAACTGGACAGTCTGCTCTAAAAGAATTCAAATAATATAAACCTAATACAGTTCTGTCCTTTTGCTAAGTTTAAAACAAGGAAATCATGGATGTGGGAAAAACTTAACTACAAATCACACAGAAAATTCCCCTAAATAATACTCCTTGATGTATGATCATAATTTGGGTTGCATGTAGAATGCAAGAGTGAGACTTAAGAGATTTGGGGGCACTTCTGTTAGTCAGCATGATGGGACGTGAAAGACCTGTTGCTGTGTGACTTTATCCAGCAGTGATGAATATCATGCCTGAGGAAAATACAAATGCACCGTTGTTCCCCTAAAGTTCAAAATTGATAGGACTGCCTTTCAGTGTGTACAATCGAACATCTACGTGCACTTTCACGCCTCCAGTTTGACTCTGCTAATGAAATTTGGACAAGAATTCGGAGCAGATTGAGGTATATAGTTTAGAATTTAAATAGTAACGCAAGTTTAGAATTTAAATAGTAACGCAGACTGGTCAGAATGTGTCCTTGGTTTGTAAGTTTGCTGTTTGCTGTGGTTCAGAGGGATTATGTTCTGCTTTTCTTAGCTCAGCGTGCGGAGTTTGCCACGTGCAGCCCTCATTAGTGGTAATGACCTTTCTAAGTTGGAAACGCTAGAAAACTGCACAAAGCCAGTGCCTGCTGTAGTAAATGCTCTGTCTGTCAAAGTTCACGGTGCAGCCAAATGCAAAATATCAGGCCAGTCATATACTGAAAATAGTAGGCCGTAGGAGCTAGAACAGTGCTTTAAAAGCTCTCTAAGGCATTTTCCTTCCCTCCGTTAAAGACACTATAGGTTGTCCTGCCAGGAATGACTGGTTGCTGTTGAAGGTTTTTCTCTGAGCAGCTATGAATCCCACCAAATGGCCTGCCGCCTTAGTCCTGCTGCTTCTGTTGCAGCACAGCTTAAGCTCTGTTATGGGAAAGAGAAAAGCATTTCAGCCACACACTAGTATTTTTTGCCTTCACTGTCTTCACAGGTTTGGTGGGGGAAAAAATTAAATTGAGGTGCATTGGTACGCCCAGGCAGATCATACACCCTGCCAGGATGCTGAAAAGATGGAAGCTCCTTAAAAACCCTAATCTGAGGCACAGCTGGAGGACTGAGATCTGGGGGCAGCTGAAATTTTATTTGTTTGTTTTCCAAGAGGAAGCTGCGGTAATTTTATTTTTGTCAATGGACTATGTAGAGCTAGAAAATAAAAAGTCCGGTATGACTTTCAGGACTTTAAGGGCCTAAATTACCACGTAGGGAGGAATTTGACTTAACAAAATCAGATTACAAACACCTAAAATTTGCCACAGGAAATTACTTTATGTTTTTTAATGTTTTCCTCTTTAAAGGAAAAAGAAAGTCTGTATCTCCTGTAGTCTGACTGTAGAAAGGAAACTGATAGTTCTAAAATTTGAAAAAACGTTTAGGTTCTTTGGAGGAAGGAGTGGAAAGAGAGGCGGTGCTACCACCTGGGTACTGTCCAAAGAATTCCTCTGTGTAGCTGCAGAATCCCATGTTTCGTGCATAAGAAATGACAGGATATTTTCCTCTTATTTGTCTTTTTTTTTTTTAACCTGAACTTATAAATTTCTCTACTCCTTTCTCAACAAAGAGCAGCCATCCGTAGATGAGATTATCCTGCCATGGTGGGAAGGTTTCTAATGATGTTTTCTAGGTTCTTTGTGATTATTATGTGGTATAACAAAAGCTTCCCTGCTTTGTGACAAAGAGCTGTGCTAATGATAACAAACTGGAGTTCCTCTGCCACTGTGTACGTCTCAAAGGTTAATTCCCACTGTTAACATAATGGCTATCCACATCCACCTTCTCCACATCCAGGGAAAGCTTTCCGCAACAGGGCATTTTGTAACTGGCATCTCGCTGTTAAAATGTTCCTCTTTAAGGTGAGTCTTGTTGATTTTTTTTCAGGGCACCACATGTCAGCAAATATAGCTCTGTAGATAGACACACAGTAAGGATGAAGAGGATCAAAAATCTTTCCGTGGCAGTCGACAGATGACCCAGTGGGGGGATATTGTAGTTTGGTCAAAGCAACAAAATAAAAAGAGCTTTTTAAAAAAGGAGGCAGGGGGAAATAATAAGAGAAGAAAAGACAGAGGGAAATGTTCTATTTCACTTCCCCTGAGCAAACATGTAATTTCCATGATTTCTTTTTAATGACTCTCTTCTGAAGCTAGTAGGTACTGATTTATGAAAAGCTGTAAAAGATCAGGTGGAACCCTGCAGGACGTCGTTTACAGCTGCACGGATTGCAACCCATCTAATTTGTCTAGTAAAGTGTGAGCTCATGGTGCACATCACCCAGCCCATAAATTTCGTGTTCAGACCTTCTGTCTAGGGGCTGGGTCAAGGGGAAAAAGAACTGCTGTTGCGTGCAGATGCACTGAAAGCCCAGCTTTCCCTTGGTGCATGTGAGGAGACATCACAGGCTCTTCCCAGTGAGACAAATTCCTGTTCATTGATAAACTGTCCAGATGTCCTCTCTGAGGAGGAAAGTAACTAATTTTTGTTTGGAATCCTACAAGGAGAAAAATGATACTTTACAGTGCTGGTTATTCTGAGGTCACTTACATTAAAATTAGGTCATATTTTTTGTTCTGATGATACTTTGATCCAAGTAATAAACATAAAAGCTCTTTTGGGCCACTCTAATTCCTAATCCTAGAGACCTGTTCTATTTCAACTTGTTTATACTTTTTTTTCATTAGTGATTCTTGAGTCAGGGCTTGTTTTATTAGATTTAAGTTGAAAAGACATATGAGGCTGGGAAAGAAAACAAAACTCCATGCTTTATCACTAAGAACACTTCATAAATACTCTTAATAAATGTCCTGGGATTCCAGACACTATACCCAGAAAACTATAAATAAAAAGCGTTGGCTCTTCTTGGGACAAACAGTAGTCAGGGACATGTAGGCTGTACAGCTACTGAATAAAAACATCTTGGGCCTTATTGTCAAAACTGAGCCCTTAACTGGAAACCATATATCATGTAGGTCCTAAGATCTGTTTTTAGCATGAGAACAAGAGCATAAGTCTGTTGGATCTTCTTTCCTTAGCTCAGGCTTTATTTTGGTGTTGCTATATATGCTTTCCTGTCTTTCTTATTTGGGGGCAGAGCGGGGCTCTGGTGTTTTCTGCCTCTCATTTCCATCTATGGTTGTTCTTATGGTGCAAGGTCCATAGCTGGTCAATGGTTGATCATTACATGTGCCATTACAGTGGGCAACAGCCTTCTTGTCCTGGCTAGGCTCTAGAGAGAAGATAGGCCAAGTGTGCCCAGTCAGGGACATCAGTGCTCTGAAACCTGATGACAGTCAAAACCGGGTATGCAGCAGCATTTGTCCAGTTGTGATTTTGAGGTCAGATTTTCAAGCATCCAACTAGCTCTGAAATGGTGTCCCGGGATCCCAGAAGGGAAAAGGATACTAAAAAATATTTTCTGATCTTGAAAGGAATCAACTGATTTCTAATGGTTAGCAAAGCATGAAAGGTACAAGGTGCTGTTTAATATGTAGCCAATACTTTTTTTGTTGTTTTGTTTTGTTCTGAAAGCCAGATTGTTTTTTCTTCAAAATTCAGGTTAAAAGTTTCAGTGTAACTGATGTGGTATTTCCTGCTTTCAGTGTGAGTCAGATGTATTGCAAGAGTATGTTATTTTAGTACTTCTCATCCTGATGAAACTTAACAAAAACAAGTATTGGGGTAGAGAGGTTCTGTTTGGAATTTCTAGGCTGCTTATAAGAGTTTGAATTTGATGTTATTTAAGCACTTAATGATGTTGGGAGCCTTTACAAACTCTTGCTTTAGCCTTTTCTTTTGCAGTGCTCAGAGGTGATTTGGCTTTGAGATGAAGAGGTACCGATATCTGTAACCTACCAGTTAGCCTGTGTAATCAGTATCTTCTAAGTATGAGGTGTGTCTAAACACATCTCATTTCAGTTCCCACCGTTGAAGAAATTCACTTTGAATGGACTTAGCTGTAGTAATCAGGCTCTTGTGCAGGTGATTCTTCACTAGATTCATGGAAATAAAAATCTAACAGAGAAGATAGATTGTGGAGCTGCAGCAATGACTGCTTTGGATATCCTCTAGTTCAGTCTCACGTACTCATAAGTCAGCACCATGCTGATTTCACAGTTAGGCATGTGCTTAGCTTTATGCATGAGGTGACATAAACACCCCCATAACATTCTTTTCTTTATTCTGAAGGAGAGCTAAAAGCTTTTCATTGTGGGAACCTGTTTTTCAGTGGATGGAAAAGTGAGGAAATAGCAGGTGATGCTCTCTAATAGCATCTGACTGGTCGAGGAAGCTGTTATCATACTGATTAGCACTGAGAAAGTAAGATAATTAGCATTAGTAAGATGCCTTGTCAGTAGGAAGACATTACTGATTGTATTGCTCTTCAGAGGCTTACAGAGTTTAGAAAAAATAGGAAGTCAGTGAGAAAAAAAAATGCTAGGAACAGACTGATTTCTCACCCTAAAAGTTAGGCAGCTTATGAAAGCTTTTTGTCTTGAAGACCTGTTTCAGAATGGGCAGAACCCTAGAAATGCACGTGTCTCTCCACGGGCTGTAACAATAGTTCAAAGAGCTTACATGCTGTATTTTTAGACAGCTAAAACCAAGTGGGGTAGATCCTGTCTCTAGCGACTAGATAGGGAAGGGCTGGTGATTGTTTTAACCTTTCTGCTTTTAGGTAAAAAATCCTAATATAACAACAAGACCATGAAAACAAGAATCCTGTGGTTGGACAGCACAGAATTTCTGGATCAATATAAGAGCAGACAGTTGTGCTACTTTCAGTATGCAAAATGCAGGGTCATCTGCAATACATTTCCTCCTTGACAGAAAAAAATATATATATATACATTTAATCCTTTATTTTCAGTTGTATGTTTTGTTCTCAATAGCTTCTAGGTAGACAGACAGGAAAATGGATTTTAATGGATAAAGAAACATAATGATATGTTTTCTTTAATTCCTCTTATTGAGATAAGAAAAAGACAAGGACTCAGCTATGAAAAGTTTGGCACTGTAGTACCTAGAAAATGATTTCATTCAAAATCCAGTTGCAATATGGAAGGATTGTTGCTTTTAACTGCTAACCTGAAATAGGTTTTAGGTACTTTTAGGCATAATATTGGTACTTTTCCTGCATATATTTTAATGTTGGAGTAATCTGCTTCTCTAAACCAGTGCTTAAATGAATGCATGGTTCATACAGGAAATGTTCCACACTTCAGTACCTGTATTAGTTCCTGGGGAGAATGCTTAAACAGGTGATTAATGAAATAAAAGATGGGTTATTTCACTATTACACTCTACTCATGATCCGTTGTAGCCAAAAATCAATCTGCTCTTTGTCTAGTGGCTTTCATGAAACAAGTGAGTGTCTATGATGTGCATGAAGAGGAGTGATGGCATTGAAACAAAAAATGCAGCAAAGGTCCTGAAGATTGAGCAACCATCTTAGAGCTGTAATCTTGACTCCTTTCAGTGTTAGATCTGAAGTGCTGTGAGTGAGCAAAGGGAAGTGATTTCTAACTGATTTCTTCTTTGATTTTTAAGTAAAAAATAAATGTTTGCCACCATGTCAGTTCAGTATTCTATATAAGCACCGACTTCATTTCAAAGGCAGATGATTCTATTCTTACTTTGAAAATATTTGTATGATATCTTTATGGGATATCATAGAGTGACCACCTATGGCCACCATATACAAATGCATGTACGTTTGGCTCAGTATATTCAGCAACAAAATTCCTCATTTCTGTCTCTGTGCATTGTAAAATGCAAATCTCACATGAGCAGTTGCATTTGTCTCACAAATTTCCTTATTGCTTGATTTTTAGACTTAAGATAATTTTAGAGCCACTAGTGTCCAATTATTTCTGCTTCCAACAGTAATAGCACTATCTAGGGTTTTGCAAAAGGCTGCAGTACTTTGAATGGTTGATATGTGCAAATTCTGCCAACATGTTCCACTTGAAATTAAGAGTATGCATTCGGTAGTACATTGTTTGAGACTGGGTGAATCACATAAATAACATCAGAACAAGGCTTGTCTTTGCTAATGCTTAACCACGTTAAATTGTGATGTAGCCATACATTTCATGAGTTGGTGATACTTCAGTGATGTAAACTATGGACTTGAAAAGCTGCAGTTCTTGAGCAAAATGATTACACAGTGTTCCTCAAAGCTGCCAGCATGGATAAATGAGGCCTCAGTGACAGATAAATTCCACAGATGAACAGAAAAGCTGCTTGTAGCCTGGAAGCTCTAACTGCTGGTGTTAAGTCTAGGCACAAATAAACCCTGCTCCCTAACTTTCATCACATTCTTCTTTTTATTTCAGGCCATCAAATCTTCTCCTGGACCAAAGTAACATTGATATTTCAGCCTTCCGCACAACAGGTGATTGGCTCAACGGCTTCCGGACAGGACAGTGCAAAGACATTTTCACAGGCGTGGAATATAGTTCCTGTGATACAATAGCCAAGATTTCCACAGAGTAAGTTTGAATTGAAGTTTCCAGTGTGTAGCCAAAACGCTGTGTTTGAAGTGATAAATTTCTTTTAATGTTGTACTTGGAATACCTGTGGGGAAAACTGTTAGGTGCTCTCTTGATATCTTGAAAGGCTGTAGTCTCATAGATTTTTTTTCACTTATGCCAAGGAAATTTCAATTCCTTCTGAAGAAGTAGCATTGTTAATGTGTGTTAATAATGATTCACGAGTTAAATTCCCTCCTGCTTCCTGTTCCAATATTTAAACATAGTAAACTTGGGAGTCTAAAGCTTGGCCGTTTATTATGTTCAAGTATGGTCTGTCTTTGTTCTTGCGATAAGGAACAATATGTTAATGTTCTCCTTGCACCTGAAAAAAAAAGGTATCAGTTACAACTCACTGTCAAAGAAAATCTTGACTTCATATGGGATAGATGGGTACAAGACAAGTGAGGAAGAAGTAACCAACAACTGCAGTATTGAAAATTAAAAACATTAATGCTGTTAATTAGTGTATTATTGCAGCTATAAAAAGGCTGATAATGACTTATTATAACAATTACCCCATGGGGACAGTGCAGAAATCCTCTAGGAATGTCCAATTTCCTGTCAGCTACTGGTTAATTAGCTCTTAGCAAAGTGTTAAACCACTTTCCTGTTGCAGAAGGAGCAAAGAGAATGGACTGCCTGGAGAAACAGGAGGTGAAAATCGTGATTTACCCTGCAAGTTTGGTCACACTGATACCAGAGTTATGAAAACTGTTCAGAGAGTTCAGTACATAAGAGCAAGACGTCAGCACTGGCCAGGAGAAACGGTCAGACTGGTAGGGCAATGGAGATGGTAGAGAGGCTCAAGCTCATAGCTGGCCTAGGAGTGAACCCTTTGCCCATAAGTCCCAAATCCCAGTGTATTTATCATCAGAAAACACTGTTTCATTGCCTTTCTTTCAGGTAAGAAAGCAGAGCGAGGCTAAATGAGCTGGACTCTTTTCTTTTTGTCCTTTGCAGTCTCCTGTTGTTTTCCTACAAAGTCCCTTAGTACTTTTTTCTGCCAGGGTTTGTGTTGCAGCAGTGTTTCCATACCTGGTGTCTCCTCCTCTGCAGCAGTATAAGTTGATTGCTGTCTGTTCACATCAGCCCACACCCCAGACCTGGTACGCTTACGCACTGCATGTTCTCTTTCTTCCAGCGACGTGAAGAAAGTCGGTGTTACCGTTGTGGGGCCACAAAAGAAGATTATTAGCAGTATCAAAGCTCTAGAAACTCATACAAAGAACAGCCCCGTTCCCGTGTAAGGTACCAAAATGATGTTGCTCGGGATGAAAAAGGGAGAGAAGTTGCTTCAAAGGGCAGAAGTGATGGCTGATAAACGGCACGGTTTGAAGTTCTTTGCAACAGCTTTGGAAACATAATGGTTGAAATTTCAAACCCACTAAGACACTCATATATTGAGTATAAATGCCTTAAAAATAGGAGTGAACTTTTTTTTTCTATCTATTAATCCTAAAGGGTGGGTGCTCTTAACTGACTGATGCAGATAATAAATTTCAAAAGAAAAAAACGTGTACTTCCTTCCAAGTAAAAAATAGTGATACTAAAACCTAGAGCCATTTGATTATTAAGTGACTGAATAACGTACAAAAAACATGGACGTAAAAGCTGTGTATTTGATCTATACAGCAAACAAGAAGAAAGACTTGCGGTATTTTTATACACAGAAGAGATCTGTAACAGGTATTTTATTTCTTTAAAAGCAAGGAAAATAGAGGACTATACCTCAGAACATATCTGGCCATATTTACTATACTGTCATTGTAATATGTTATTCCAGCTTCAGAAAGGAATGCAGAAATAAAGTTTGTAGTGACTTTGAGTTAGTTGACAAAAGATGTTTGCCATGATGCTAGCTTCCCTAACTTTGTTCATTTAAATAGAAAAAGTCTTAATTTTGAAAATACATATTTATTTCTTTTTTTTCCATTATGGTTTATATTTATGCTTAAATACCTTGACCTGGCTGTGTTACTGCCATCTGTCTCATGTTATCCAAACTTACATAGCATCATATATCGAATATAGAAGGAAAGAAGGATGGTGGTCTTCCAGTTATATCACTAAAGAAATCACCTGGAATTGCTAACATTCCTTCCATTTACAGTGAAAGGTATTTTAACATGGGCTTATATCGTGGCAGAATTTTATGCATATTGACCTCCAAATCAACACCTCTTTCGGTCAAGCACGTGCATTTCCTTTACTTCCCCAAAGCCTGACATAAGTACCACTATTCTCAGGCAGTGTTCCTTGGCATATTTGCCTGCTGTGTATAATTGGAGTCAGATTTGCATCCCTCATTAACCAAGGAGGGCGTTTTCTGAGGTCACTGAGGAGCGATCCGGTTCTGGTTCCCATTTCATAGATCCTGCTTCTGATGCTCTACTTCGTCACGTAACCCACAAGGAGATGTATGACCGTGTAAGCAGCCACCAACAATTACGCTGAGATGGTGACTTGCAGCCAGGTGCAAAGGGACAATTTAAGTCCATGAAATAGGACTTTGGTGTCTAGTTTTACCTAAGTCTGATCCTCAAGGCTTTTGTTGAGCCTCACTCCTGTAGGGGCCTTACCTTTTGACTCTCAGGTTCCTTAGGCACCTGTGTTTGCTTCTCTGCATATGCCTGGTGCCACCTCCATCTTGGCAGGGCTAACACATTGCCTATCTCATGGCTATCTGAGAGTCCCAGAACTCGAGCACTTGCAAGGATGCAGCCTGCTACGTGTTCTCATATAATCAAAAATATCAGACTCCATCCAAAAGGTAGTTACAGATGGTCCTTCTTTCTAAAACTTGAGTCAAGGAGTAAGGGATGCTGCAGTGCTTTGCAGGAGAAGAATAAATTCCGACCAGTTGCTTCAACAAAAGCAGAAAGGAGACTGCCTTTAGGACAGCATTCACAGTACCCAGTAGGAAAAGGGCCCTCACAGGCAGGATTCACACGTCCTCCCCCGTGTTTTTTTTTTTTTTTCACTAACTCAAGCTATAAGTTTTTGCTCCTGTGCATGTTAGTCTTTGCTCTGAGTGGACATAGCTATTTGCCCTGGAAACAGTTATTTTAAATTGCAACATGAGGCACTTTTTGTGCTCCATGCAGACACAGTAAGCTTCTTGCTAGGCTTGATACATGGCATGCAGAAGTCAAGCACCAGCTGACCCTGTAAAACACTCTGGATTTACAAATTGCCTTGCTTAAACCTAAACCTTTTCCTGGTGAATAGCAGTGAGTCCCTGAAAAGACAGACGGATGATCCAAGCCTATAAGCAAGGCAGTTTACTACATGGCATGCCTCGTTTTGCCATGCGGGGAAAAGCAGTTAATTACTTTTGCTTTTGATGTTGGTTTGTTTTGCTTTTTGAAGGTCCTCGCAGAACAGGGCACATATGCAAGGGAAGGGTCAGTTCTCTGCATTTGTGTAGCTGAGTCAGCTTTTAAATTGTTCCTCACAGATCCAAGACTCAAAATGTAAAGAGAGGACATTCATCACATGTGGCTAAAAAGAGGCAGAGGAGCTACTTAGTGACTCCTGGCAGTGAGCATGCTTAAGAGGATTCAGTTTGAAATATACTCACAGGATAACATTTATTTATGTGATCTGAAAGAAAAGCAAGTGGGTTTTAAAGAAAGAAGAATGAATGGGTTTAAAAGTAAATTGAAAATACTTTAAAAATTGAAAGCACTTATGAAGGACTTCTCATGATAGATAGCCATCTGTAGTGAAATACAGCATCTTAAATACAAAGCTACATTTCCACTTGCTTAGTTTGTTCAAAGCCTTGCTTCTCTTCAGTTTAGGATTAGGATCCAAATCAGACATTGTTAGTGAATTTAAGTCACCAAAATCCATTTGGAGACAGTATGTGCGGTGCTGGCTTTTTATAACATATTCTTCTTGATTTGTCTCTTCAGCTTTGTTCTGCTGCTGGGGGGAGGGAGGGGAGAGACCTGTGAAATGCTTCTGAAAACAAGAATCCAGTTTTGTCGGAAAACAAGAATCCAGTTTTGTACTGGGACTGAAAACTTTGCACCAAACACCCTGAATTTTCTCTTCTTATCATGTCATATTCCTTACCCACTGTTTAAGCATGCTCAGTATAAATGATTAAATCTCACTGATGCTTCGGGGAAAAAAAAAAACTCAATTTTGCTTTTCTTTCCTGTTAGAAGTAGAGCATTTAAAATACATATAGCTTTTTCTCCCTGTCAAAAGTTGATTTGTACTGTAAGTGGCCTATGTTGCAAACATCCTATACTCCCTTTTCCCCATGTACATATGTAAACATAGCAGTGTACAATTCTTCATTGTGGAGTAGGCATATTAGAATTTGTGTGGCCATCTTCCTGTACAGGACTTGCATTGGTTATCGACATCAAGCAAAAAGCAACTACTCACAAAATCGCATATCCTATTATTGGTTTTGTATCTTTAAATATAGTTTCCATTTTATTTATTTCTGTTAACATAACATATCTAGTTTTGTGCTGTTACTTAGCATTCAATAAGCAATGTATAGATGTGATTTGATTGGCAATATGTATTTACTTTTAACTTGTATTTTAAAGCATTACTTACTCATTTAGTTTATATATTGTGCAATTGTAGATGGCCTCTTACTAATGTAAAATGATTTGTAGTGGAAACATTTATATTTTTATAATAAACATAATGAAAGTATTTTTTACATACTGGAATACTGAGGTGATTGCTTGGCGGACAAAGTTAAATTTATTTGATTAGAAAACTGTGGTAGAATTGTAATTAAATATGGATAAATTCTGACTGTTAAAGCATGGGTTCAGAATTAAAGCTAGATATTACCTATATTATCTATAAAAGAAAAAGAAAATAAGTAACACAGGTTTCAAATAGACCAGCATTTTGCTAAACTGATGTCAGTCAAAGACTTTACTTTCTCCATGGAAATGAGAAAGCATCTACTACAACCTGCTTATGGGATATTAGAAAAGCTGTTGTTGATTTTAGTTGTGTTTTGAATATTTCCAAATTTTTGCTTTTTTTTTTTCCTTCCCTTACCAGTGGACCTCTTTTCATCTTATTACAATGTTGAATCCAGTAAAAAAATGTACTTTTCAACAAAATAAAAAAAGCCCACATCTTACTGTAATTTAACCCCATGATCATTTCTTGCCTCTGAGTATCTGTATTAGATATTATTTTACTCCTGTTTTCTTATGTCCCTCACAAATTGTTTCTATATATTTCACTAAGTATGGCTTATTTGGAAATGGCAACATACAACAGAATGCCTTTGCCTCTTGCGAACTGTCTTCCTAGAAAAGTATGAATGGTTTGAATGTTTGCCAAAACCCATTACAATTACCTGAGGAGTAAAGTAGTTGGGTCTTCCTGTACCGTGACTGATTTTGCATGTTTGGGGATGTTTCAACACTTGCTGCTATTCAGAACAACGCATGATAAACCTGTCCTGGAGTGAGAAAGTGGATAAACTTTAAAAGCTTTTCAATTCAGTAGCGTTTTTTTGGCATTTCATCGTGATACCTTCAGGTGAAGGGGGAGTTACAGAAAAGAGCTACCCAGAAGTATACAGACAAAAATTAGACTTCACTTTAAATGACAACAGCTGGACCGAAACCCGTTTTTCCTTTGCAACGCTAGCATCCTTCATACTGTGCTGCCGTGGGTGCATACGGTGTCATGTTAAATTCTAATGAAGGCTTTTCAGTGCTGTACTCAAGTGGCAGGGAAGCTGCTCTCATGGTCTAATCTTTGCAGTATGCAAGCGACTTACAATGCAAACAGCTTCCACCCAAACAGCTGTGTAGTATGGACTTGCATCTCTAACCCTTTAGCATCACTGACACGTTGTATTTACATTATACCCGTAAAGGTACAGTGCATATTAATGCTTCTATAACTGTTTTACATTTATTGTAAAATAGTATTATTGCTATTCACAGCCAGTTCTGAGGTGGGAAGTAGGGAAGGTCCAACAAACAGCAGCAGAGAGAGCACATGTTTCCCAGCCTGCTGCCATGTCTCAGTTCAAATCCGGAGGGACACATTGCAAACAAGCACTTCCATAAGCGTGATGCACATTTTTTTTTCAGTTATGTCTCAGTGACTTTTCTTTCATTTTGCCTTCCTTCCGAAGGATGATGTCCAAACCTAGATATCTAAACTGGTGAAAGTCTAAGCAGTGCCAGAAGCAATTACCTCTGCTATCTTGCATGCAACGAGCCTGCTAATACAGACAAGTGTCCTTAGTGTTGACTTCTGCCCAGTTCCTGAGCCACTGTAATTCCTCAGATCCTTCGCATCCTATTGCTGCCTGAGTAGTGATTCTCCAGTTGTATGTGTGCAGGCAGGGGTTTTTGTTTTTTGTTTTTAATTTTCATTTCAGTTCTGTGCATGGTTCTTAATTGAATTTTAATTGAATTTTGCTTTCTTAATTTAAAAATATATTTCTCAGAAAGCACTCCCAGGCTGATTCCATTCACACGCTGTATAGACATGCACATGCTCATGGTGCTTGTTTCTAATACAAACAGTAAATAGCATGAAACACAGACAGCCTTCTTCTGGCTTCTTTGTCATGCTTTCCAGAAAGCCAGAGAACCCCTGATAAATGCTAAGTACTCAATAAGAAAGATTTTTCAGCTTGCTGTGCATTCACATTACAGTGATTTTATAATAGCCCCTATTTCCCCTGTTAGCTCGTAAGAATGTCATGTGGGACAGCATCAGCAGTCTTACTAAAGACAAGATAAATCACATCTACTAGTTTTTAGATTATCCTGTCACAGAAATAAATTAGACTAGTTTGACGTGATTTATTTATTCTTGACAAATCTTAGTTGGTTTATTAAGACCTTGTAATCTTCCAGCTGCTTAGAAATGTCTTATGTAATATTTATATCTTTCTGGATATTGAGGTTAGTGTACCTGGTCTGTAATTGCCTGGCTTTGCTTTTTTTCCCTTTCTAAAATTCAGTGTGATCTTTGTTCTTGCCCTGTCCTCTGGACCTTGCTCAAAGTCCATGACTTCTCAAAAAGAGTAGCCATGGGCTGCCCTTTGGCTAGTCCCTTTAAGTTTGTGTAGAAAAGCCCACAGCTCTGCAAACTGGAAGCTATCAATCACTTGCTCAGACTCCAAAGATTCCTACCTGTAAAATAAAAATAAAACACATGCGGGCAAATATTTTTCCTGTCTGCCCAGGATTTCAGCTTGCATTTTGAACTTTAGCGTGCAAGTAACTATTAAGGATCACCACTAAAGAAAGGCAAGTAGGGACATCTGTTTGGTTAGCAGACTACATTCTTTGCTTTTAATTAGAGTGAACAACTCTTCTTCATCACTACCACATGGCTTTTGGGCTGGATGGTAAGGTCAGGCATCCCATGAAAGTACTTAAGTTGCACCGCCTCACTGGAAATCTTCTAATTCAGCTTGCTGCTGTCTACATAGGAGGGAAACTGTCCTTTATTTCCACCAGTCCTCCAATTTATCCTAATATTATTAGAAAGCTCCATTTTTAAATCTCTTTAGCGAAGTGAACCATTTGTGTTTACCCAACATGGCTCTGTAGTTACTGCTGACCACAGTTTCCAAGCCTTGCAAAAGTGTATGTGTGCGAGATAGATAGCGTGCAATGACCAGAGATTTAGTAAGATTATTAATATTCTGAGATTTAGGGAAGCAGATGTCAAGCTTGTATTAGTGACATCACTTAGCCATGAAATGTAGTAGAAACTGCATTTTTCAGCAGCAGTTGTGGGGGGCGAAAAGCACCAGACAAAATCTCAGGCACCTGTACTATCATTGGTGTGTATGTAAAGTGCATTTGGGTTGCTATTCTAATAAACATGACATATTACTTTCAGAAGAAACTGAGAGCAATATACATCGAGACTTCGTCTCAGATGACAAAATAAATGTGCCTCAGTGTTGCTTGTGTCTGGTTTGAAGGTTCTCAGACAGCTTGGTCCAAACGAGGGCTGTTCCCGGAGCACCGTGGTCTTTAATCCCAAACGGGGCATGGGCCCCAGGCCAGCTCCCTCCATGGGCCTGTGTTTCACTTCCTGCCACAAAGCCTGCAACGGCCACAGCCAAGTGTTGGGTCTCTCTGTATGCACGTGAGAACTGCGCGCAAGCCTTACTTTTAAAATTCCCAGCTGAAGGGAAGCCAGAAAATATATGCGTACATATATAAATATTTATATATACACACAAGTCATTTTTAGCATTATATATATATATATATATATATGCTAAAATATTTATATGCTAAAAATAATTTGTTTGAATGCAAAAGGAAGTGAAGGTTTGGTGTGGCTATGCCATGCTCTTTCCAGAGAGTCAAGCAAGAATCACCAAGGCTGCTTTTCCCATCCCTGCCTCCCACTGCTGCAGAACCAAGTCTGAGTGCAGCTTCCAGCTTGAAGCAATTGCTCTTCCGAGCGTTTTCCCATCATCCTTTCATTGCTTGCAACGCTCCTGTTTTCCTTTGCGTGGTTCAGAGGGCCGAACCGGCCCCGGGCACCATCTCCAGCCACCGAGGCTGCAGGTGCTGAGTTCGTGTTTCCCTTCGCAGCTCGCCTTTCCCTGCTGCTCCGGTGCCACTGGGTGCATCCCAGTGCAGCGAGAGCTGTGCGGAAGCAGAAGGCTCTACCCAAAACTGCTGGCAGGAGCGGGGATGGATTTGAGGAAGTCTGTCATGGTAGTGAGCCAGGGCCCGCAGGGGCTGCGGCCTCCACTGCGGCCTCGCGCCCGCCTCACCTACTCACACATCATGTAATGACGTGCGAGCGCGGGGGAGTCCCAGTGCACCGTGGTTTGTAGGCCAACAAGGCAGAGAATCCAGAAATTAGGATAGGAGATGATTAAGGCAGTATTTTAAAATGGTGCTGCTAGCTGCTTTCCTTGCTGTGCTTCCTGTTTGGGATCTTTTGTCACCCTAGTTAAGCTGTATGGATTCCCAGCAGATATTTAGTTTTGCCTGTGATTTTTTTCCCTATAAATCATATATGGTGTAGACATTTCCTCCCACTTAGGGTTTAGAGTGGTAATATAAACACTTAAGATACACGGCAGCATCACTTAAGGAAGAACAGGTGATGATGAAACAAAATAAAGCTAATTAGAAATAAATAAATTTTAAAAAAGACAAGAATTGAGCTTACTGAGGGAAATCATTCCTCTTGAACTGGTAATTTGGACAACGCATAGGCATCCCCTGCTCAAGAGAGAGGTGAGTGCTCTAGGCCTCTACCTGGGTTTGGACACTGTTCAATCATGAGGTCTCTCATCAGGGTTTCCCATCAACACTGATAACTCCTTGCTTTTTGTATCCCACCCCCCTTTAAGGATGCATTGCTTCTTATTTATTATTATGTTATTATTTTTAAACTCCTTCCCGTGCTCTTGTAAAGTTTGTGTTTGAATGAAGGGCTAATCCACATTCCCCAGCTGTATATACTTTTTTAAAAAAGTTATGCCTCATTAACTGAGTTAATGCTTGCCTAATTGTAATAGCAAAGCAATAAAATTCAATCCCTACAACAATGTGATACTGTAACTTCCTTTCCCCTACTGATGGAGCACTGGGCTACCTGCCAGGGAAGCCAAATGGAAATAGGAAACAATATGAACAAATAAACTCTAGTTCTGGTTTAAGTATAGATGTTTTCTTGGTAACTTTGCTTTATTTCACTCTCTCTTTTTTTCTGTCATTACTTGGTTCTTTTTTCTTTGTCTCTGTTCCTAAATTTCAGGCTGTTGTTGTGCCTAGGGATTTTTGGGGTGGCCACACAATTAGAGTTTTTCTTTCTCCCCTGTCATGTGGTTTCCGTGGAATATGCTATATAGACTGGGTTCAGTTAGCTGTGTCTTTGGGACATAAAATATATTAAGGCTTTAGAGGGAAGTGATCATTTAGCTTTTTCTATTAGGCTACCATGATATTTAGCACTGTTGGGTTGAGTTTTAGGACTCTCAGACTAAAGTGTTTTTTGGGCAAAACTGAGAAAAAAATCCATTTATATATAAAACCTGTGTTTTTAACTACGATAAGTACAGCACCAAAGGAATGTCGCCTCTCTCCCTAAAACTACCTACTTCAATGACATTCCATTTTTTCACTAATATTCATTAGATGGCTTTTTATTGGAACCTTTTTCCCAGCATTCCTTTTCAGCCCAAATCTTTAAGCTTAGTTTAGGCAATCACTAGTTGTTATACAGCCTCCTAATGAGACCACATAATGATCTGGGCTGTATTTCACTGCCAAGTGCCTGTTAAGGAAGCATTAAAATTACAGTTGAAATACTTCACCACTCTTGAAAGATCCTGTGGGCGACAGCAGATACTACTCCACTAGAAGAGACAGTGTTCAAAGAAAACAGGACAAATCTTTGCATTTTGTAAGGAAATTAGTGATACAAACTGCTTTGAAAACATTCTGCTACTCTCTCTAAGCTTATGGAAGCAGTTAGAAATCCCAATCAGATACTCTCTTAGCCTTCCTATATGTCCTTCATATTAGTTTGTATACTGACTAAATAGGCACTCCTCCAAATGAAGCAATGGTCAAAAATGTACTAGCAGCTTGTTTAGGAGGAAACTCTCACAACAGATTATTTTGTTAATAATTATATATATTAACATTATATATAATGTTAATAATTATTTTGTTAATACATTTGATTCTTTTTCCAATCAAGTGCTCTTGTCACACTGTAAAACTCTTTGAGTTTGCTGTTAGAAGGCTGTCCATGTGTAAATGGACTGTTAGTGTAATATTGAATCTGTAATTCTTCAAATATTTATCTAATAAATGTGGCATGGTCTTAGGTAAACAGGCATATGAAATATAGCTAGTGTTTTAAGCTAAATTTTAGCCCTACATCTTGGAGGCTTTGGGGAGAAATTGCCACTAGTCCTCAGACAAGAATGATACCTTCTGGTGCAAAAAGTCCTAGAAAACTTGTGAGAGCTGTCAGAGGTTTCACCTACAGATTGTGAAGAGCAGATGAATTTTCCAATGGGAGAGTGAGAAAAAAAAGACCTGGATGAGTACCTGAAATACGAAGCTTAGCAAAATCAGAGGCAAGAGTAAAGGACTCAGGGGAAGCATTTCTGTTTCCTTCATTTAGCCTTAGCTGAGTATGGCCATAGGGCTACGGTTACTGCTCTCTCCAGAGATGTTGGGCACGGTCTTGCATGGGGAAGGGGAATAGCATATTATAAATCTCTATGTAGGGTATAACATTCTTGGAAGAAAAATAGGCTGGCTCTTGTGTCATTTAAGAGTAGCTACATTTTGAGCTTTGCAGTAATTGCCTAATATTTTGCATTGGTGAGAAAATAGAATGGGATGTCTTAAAAGCAGGTTCTGCATATTGTAAAACTCTAACTGCAACTTGGAGAAGTACCCGTGAGACTTACTGCTAATATTATGAGCCTGGCGTCATGAGCACATATTTTTCTTTTTAGACCATGCACACCTTATCCAACTTTCAGAGAAAAAAAAAAGCCCCCTTTAATTTTTTATTTTTGGGATTTTTAAAAAATTATTATTTGTTTTGCTCAGGTGTGCCCACTTGTTCCTCCAGCTCCACTCAGTGGAAGGTGTGGGCTCCCTCCAGCTGCTGGTGGCTGAGCATCAACCTCAGCATCGCACGAGCAGTGCCATGGCCTTGTGGGGTCTGCTTGGAGAACACCATTTCCCTGTTGGGGCTGGGGTTTCCGGAATGGTTTCGGAAAGGCTTCGCTCCATCCCAGGGAGGGGGGACCAAGGGCCCCGAGCAGCAGCTGTGCTGGGTGGAGATAGTGGAAAGGATTTCAATCTGACTGTAAAACCAGAGGAGCGGTACCTGGATTTCCTGTGGGTTACCAACACCTGGCTCAGCAAATCTGCAGGCCTCATCGGGGCACTGTCACTTTTGGCAATGGGGAATGGTAAATAATAGTAGATAATTTCATTAACGATTTGAATCCCAATTGCTTTCATTCTCCTTGTACATCAGTTGTCGCACACCAGCAGCAGAGGAGAGCCAAGGCAGCACCACATGGTGGTGGGGCTGCATTTTGGATCATCTCAAAAGGAAACTTTCTTCCTCCTGGTCAAACTTCTTAACGTGCCTTAAGTCACCTTTGCACTGAAGGTGGTAATGTTTCCACTAAATCACAGGAAATAGTAAAATAAACACTGCTATAGAGTGATGCCTGGTGGTACCTGTCGAATGATTTTTTTTCCTCTCAGGCCCTAAATATTCCTCAAAATTGGCACTAAAAGCAGTTGTGAGTCCTCCACCAGTGAAGTCTTTTAGGAGCATGGTAGAAGGAAATCCCACAGAAATCATTCCGTGTAGCTGAGGCAGAGAGCTGGCCCAGGGCAGGCATCATCTCAGGGGCTCCTCAGTGCTGGACTGCGTGATTCAACCACAGTTAATACCTCCTTAAAAGTTGAAAGTCCTGGGTATAAAGGAAAAGCATCGTTGTCCCCATCTCCCCATGTGTGTGGGGTGCAGAGGGCTGACCTGAGTTACTGGAGGACCTGCGGATGGTCCGCGTCAGCGTGGTGCCCAAAGCCAGGGCTTTGGAGCCCCGCGGTGCGGTCCCCGCTGCCGCCTCGTGTTGTTATTACCACCAAATCCTCGCCTGTTACGAGAGTCACCCAAGGGGGGAGAAAAGCCCCCGATCGCGCCCCGCTCCCGCGGCCCATCAACCCGCGGCCTTGCTCTCCCCTTCCCTCGGCCCTCCGCCCGCGCTGCTTTAGCGACGAGAGCGCAACCCGTGCAATCCACGCGGTGAGAGAACAGCTCGTTTGAGCACAATTTCCTCTCCTCTGTTGTTGAATGTAGGTTCCCCCGGGCAGGTGGGAGTTTTGGCAGGCTGCACAAAGACTAGCAGGGACTGAAGCAGAAGCCGTAATAGAGCTGTTATGACTTGACAGCCCTGTTCCGTAATGCGCAGGGGGATTTTATTGCAAGTCAATTGTAGCTCCAAGAAATTTAAGAGTGTGGTGTCTGCTTGTATGATTTTTTTCTTAATGTTTAATAAATGAAATTACAACAGATTTTAGCATGGAGACTATGGCTGCAGCAGGCCTGGATGACTTAATAAAAACTAAAATCAATCAAATGATTTAGTTGGCAAGTTTTTCTTTGTGCAAGTGGAAATAAATGTGTTTGCAGCTGTAATAATTTTGCAGGCATTTCTTCAAGTACTGGAAGAAATACTGTATTTTTATACTGTTTGCTGAGCACACTGGTGTTTGCAGAGTTTATCTGTAAACAGCATCCTGTTAAAGATTACTTAAGGTAGCTTCGCATGGACCTCACTCATTAGTGGGTGTCTCAGTAATGCAGTAATGACTGAAAGCTTGAAGGAAGGGTGCTCCAGCTTGAGGAAAGACCTTTTTAATTAAAAAAAAAAAACTTTCGATCACCATTGCCATATAATTGAAACATAGAGTATTTTATATATGAAATATATATTTCACCATGGTGACAATAAAACAGAAGATGTAAAAGTTAAAAAAAAAAAAGGAAAAAAAAAGCAGTGATGATGGGATACTTTATACTCTTGAATAAAATGCTTTCCATGCTTTAAGGTTTTCTGGTTGGCAGAGTAATGGAAGGTAATCCATGGATTAGCTTGGGAAGAGCTGTTGGTCTCCAGCTACTTTCAGGCCTTCGCTGCCTGAGGCGCCATGGGGACTTTCAAACCCCCATGATAAGCGCAGCATGGGGGCTGCAATGTTGGGCTCTGCACCTTTCCACGGTCCCCCAGCACTTAGCGTAATCCCCTGGCCTGCCTTAATCCATGTGTGCTCAGAGGACTAATTCCTCTGGCCTGCACGAGGGACACTACCCATTTCTGTGAACTTTCGACATCTGCATGAAAAAAAAAATGAGTTTGGTCAAAAAAAAAAAAAAAAAAAAGAAAGAAAGAAAAAAAAGAAGAAACAGAAAGTGCTTGAGTCAATATGTGGTGGTTCTGCTTTAAAAAAATTTCTCTGACTAGACCTGGGAAATCAGCATAGATTTTAGCAATAATTTAGGCATTTTAATGGCATTAGGGAGTTCAAAATATGGAATCTGAGTTTTATTATTTTTTCCACAGCTAGAAGCAGGACCTCTTCAGTGGCAGTATTCTTACAAAGCTTGTGATACCCTCTCTGGCAAAAAATTTAATGCATTTAATGCCATCAATATACATCATTCACACCACAGACAAGTAGTAATATTCTCTAAGTGTCATTTTCAATGTCATTTCCACAAGCTTGTACTAAAACAGCAGTTCAGAAGCTTTGAAAGTTAGAGGTGGCAACACATCAAAAGCTCAAAATTGCCAGATGAGCACATCTACACTGTCAAATCACTAAACTCCTCCATTTTTATCCAGGTGAACTTCATACAGTTCCTCGTTCATTTTCAGACTCATTTTTGGAGGGAATCGACTCATTCTCCTAGAACAGATTTTGGGTATGTTTCGGGAGGTAGTTTGCCCTGCAGACTTTCACCAGTTGGCAGGATAACCAAGACCTCACCAAATTTGTCTGCCTATGACCTGCATCAGGCATCAAAGGAGCCTTCCCACACACCTGCATGCTGCATGTACCTCCAATACACAACTTTAAAATCACCTTCCTGGAGGGTTTCAGCAAAGCCCTCCTTTTAGTCACTCCTTAGTCCCTCTCCTTTATGGTCCCCTCCTCAGTCACTCTGAGCTAACAATTAGGAACCACATGCACAAAAGGATAATTTTGCAATAGGCTTGCCAAACGGGTCCCATTGTGCAGCCACCCGGCACCCGGCCTCGGTGCGGGACTTGCTGCGGGCGACGGGTGCATTTAACAAGGTGGATGCAGCCCGTGGAGGTCTGGCTTTGTGAAGGAAGTTGTTAACAGAGCAGCTAGCAAGCACTGCAAAACTAACAAATGCTTAGCTACGTGTCATGGAGGGACACTGTAACGAAACTGATAATTTTGTTCTTTCTTGGTTACTGCATATGGCAAAAGTCTGAACTTATTAAACTTCTTGGCTAAGCACAGGTACTTGAAGAGGTCTGTACAAACTTGGATGTCATGCCCTGGCCCCTTTCTTTTTCTCCATGCAAGCATTTTCACGAACTACAAGGAACTTAAGACCTATCCAGAAGGAAAATATTTCACTTCAGAAAGTGAAATATTTTCAGAAAGATTTCGTTTGCTGTCCTAAATTTCCCTGACAAAGAGGACATGACACTTTTGCTGTGCAGCTGCTCTGGGGTGGAAAGCAGCCTGCGAAGCAGAGAGGTGGAAGCAGAGCAGAAGCACTGCTATATTGTGCTCTGCAAACTCGTAGTTGCAAAAGTGCCCCCTGAGGATGCCATTAAATAGGTTTTTCAGGTCTCTGATATCTTGCACTCAAATTCCACATGAGTTTCAGTTTCTCAGCTAAAATCTCATTTTTTTGTCCATTGGGGACTGGTGCATTATGTTACATTGCAGGACACTGCGTAGTGACAGGGTTGGGAAAAGCAAGAGTTTCTATTTACTAACTGAGTGATACCACATGTGGATTCACTGGATGTTTACAATACTGTGTGGGTGGGTTGATCAAATGCACAAGGTCTTCCCTTCAATTTAATTCCTGTTTACTGATGAGGGTAGAAAAAAAAATCCAAGTCAAATAAAAACTAACTAACTGGTCTACAGTCAGACAAGAATGAAAAGAAGAGATGACCAAACTGTATTGTATTTGTATCTTGCTTTTTGAAGCTTGAGACCTCTGTCCCTTTTCTTGATTATCAAAGCTTGGAATGAACACTACTTTTCAATCTGGCACAGCTGGTCTCCATGTCCTCTCAAGATGCCTAATGCATTGCAGATTTACTCCAAGGTGGCTAAAGGATTTACCTCCATTCAGAAAATGCTTAGGAAAAGATCACCTGATGTAAAAGGAGAGGTTGCCTGTCTGACATCTGTCAGAGAAAAATATCGTATGCCTAAGGGCCTAAAACAGTCATCTAGATGGATATTGTCTTATGCATGCAGCACTCAGCAATTCCTTGGCATGGGCCGCACGGTCATGTGGGAGCAACCCTAGAGGTCCAAGTAACTCTAAATTTGCTTCACTGTTATGGGAAGCTCAGTTTCTGCTGTTATGGGACACGAACTTAACATTTGACCTGCACAGTTTCAACCTTTTCCTTATAGCAGACACATATCTCGAGATGCATAGCTGAGCTTTTAAATATCAGTAGCTACTACCTACACCTGCATCCATCTGCAGCAAATAATAAAGGGAACTCTAAGTGGATAGGAAAGCATACATTTTCCCATGCTGTAACTTGTCTTCCACAGTATTACACAGGGGACCGATGTGGATAAAAACAAATCCAGTCCAACCTTTTACTCAGAGAAAAACATTATGCTGGGATTACTAGGTTAGTCTGGTTTTCTGTGCTGCAGAACAAATTAAAAAACACTGAAAAAAACCCCACACACCCAGGGTTAATGGGCCCATTTTTTTTAACAGTCTTTTATCATGCATAGACCCCAGCACCTGTTTAAAATACTGGATAACTTAAAGGTAGCTTCCTGGCATGTATCTAAGTGGAGGTGTCCCTCCCCTGCCCAGCTGTGCATACTTAAAGCAAAGTGGTAGTAAATGAGGTTGGTGGTTTTCCGATTCCTGTGTGGCCTGAGGGTTCTTGTGTGCAGGTATGATGTAAAATAATTGTTCAAATGTAAGGTGAGAGTAGAGTTGTCTTGTGGCCCACAATGTGGGTTAATCTGTAGGCTACCAGAGGTTGTGGTAGGGTTGAAGAAGCCTGTGGTTTGGGAGCTGTGTGGAGGTTCCTTGGTAGGGCTGTAGAGAACATCCTCTCCTGCCTTTTTCCTCTGTTCTGTCCCCAGCAGTGTGGGAGCTCTGCTGCTCAGGGCATGGTGAGCCCCCATGTCCAAGAAACAGCTGCTTCTCTGTTTTGTTCTTTCTGTCCCTTAACAAGTTTTTCTCTTTTGCTAACTGCTGATAGCCTTTCTTTCCTTGAATTGCTTGAGGGAAGCCAGAAAACACCCCAAACTTCACAGTTTGCTCTTGCTGGAGTTGCTGAGCCTCTGGGAGCCTTGGAGGAGATGTGTATGGATGCTTGACTTTGCCAAGTGCTCACTGTACCTGACAGCGTCTGTTCTTACGAAGTGCATTGTAGTCCATCAGGATTGGTTGTGTCACTATGCAACATGAGGCACTATTAAACAGTGGTAGAATTCCCTGTGAGAGATGTGTGTATATTTATATATGCGTTATATGTTTTATTTGCATTATGATCAAAGAATTGCTTCCCCCTTTGGGGCTCCTCTTCCTGACCTTTCCAGGACAACATACTATGAAGATATTTCTTAAATTAGAGATGCATATGGCAGCCAGGAGAGGAGGAGAGTTTATGCTCAGGAAAAGATGAGGGATTTGCAGCACTAAACTACTACTGTCAGCATAGAGAGAGATGGTCACAGCCTAGTTGCCAACTGCTGAGGAGTTCCTTTTTTTATTTTTTATTTTTTTTTGGTTGAATTAGAAACTGACAATTTCTTTGTTTGTTTTAGTTTTTTTACTTTTCCTAATCTTGCCCTTCTCCTTTAGCAGGGAAAAATACTATAGTGGAAAAGCAGTAATGCATGTTCTTTCATTGAAGCAAGGCTTTACTCAAATCCCTTCTGCAGGTAAGGAACATCTTATATTTAGGGCCAAATACCAGGTGTGCAACAGAAATATGGTAGCCAGGTATAGCGACAAGTGGAGAAAGATCATAAAGGATCATGTAAGTGACAGTGGAGGAGAAAGAAGACAGGTTTGTGGTGCTAAAATGCAGGAGGACTCCTTTTGTGAGGATGTATGATACAAGGATGCTGCTGGCCCGCTGCGCTCCTGGGCACAGAAGGTTCCAGCGCCGCCTCTTGGCAGGACGCCAGCTTGAATTTGGCTCCAGACTTGAAACTCAAGCTCCAACCCAGACAAATTGTCAGTGAGCAAAACCTGGCTTGAGCTGCCACAGCACAGCTTCACCCCATGGCACCCCATTAGTGGGACACGTTAGTGTCAGGCCGCTGGGTGAAATGGTAACCACATCCCTGGCTGCAAATAGATTGTGAATAATTGGGTAATGCTATGAAAGTGAAGAGATTCTACCTCACATAAGGCATGAATTATGCCTCTCTCTCCTGCTCTGCTTCAAACTCCTTTTCCTTGCCCTAATTGGACATAATCAGTAACACAGTCAATGTGACCAGACTTTCTGGTATCAATTCCCAAGCCTGGGGACCACAAAATCTAATTTTTAAGAGTTAATCCTCTCTATTAGCTGATTAGTTCAGTTAATTTGTTGTGTCCCAGAGTGACTGTAAAATAAATACGAAAGGCTACTTTGTTTCAGGTATCTTCCTGCAGCTCCTTGCATGTTATGGACGCACACGTGTATGTCTACAAGCTTTATTGGGCAGTTGAAGGTGTCGAGATACTGCAGTTTCCCCTGGCTTTGGAAGCTGTTGACTCAACATCTCTTTAAGAAGGAAAAAAAAAAAAAAAAAAAAAAAAAGGCCCAAGATATTTAGTCTGGTCCAAAAAGAGCAATTTCTTCTTGAGGGAAATTTAGAAAAAGTGTGTGTAGCCTTTTTTAAAATATATATATATATATCTCCTTGGTTCCTCTCCCAGATATAGCCTGTCTATCTGCCTTGCGGGTTAGTGTGAATGCTTCGGGCAGGAATTTGCTCCTAAAGAATGTGGCCTCGCTTATAGCTGAATAACAAAATATGGCCAGGGCAAATCTAAGGCATTGCCTCCCCCAGGATTAATGCTTTCACAGGTACATGTCCCATCTTGCTGTTTCTGTCTTTCAAAATACGCCCCCCTCCTGTGGTGGAGGCAGGGGTAGCTGGGACCACCACTACCACCGCCATACGTGCATGGATCAGGTGTATATTTCCCCTCGACTTAGTTCATTAGTTAAGGATTTTTGCTGTAACCTGCTTACACAAACCTTTCACAGACAGCATTACCTGATGACTGTACTTGGGAACTGATACCAGGCAGTCTTTTGTTGCCATATTATTGTTAGTGGTTATATCAGATTATGGTGAGGAAAAGGAGTTTTGAAGCGGTCATACTGTTAGGTGTTTTTTGGTTAGTTGGTGTTTTGGGGAAGGCAAAAACCTCACAGCTTACACAGTTGCCTGAGCCTGTGGAGGAGGGACGAAAAGGAGCCTTGTTGCCAGGGGCTTCCTTCACAGGACTTGCTTGCGCCAGGGCAGCTTGTGGTGTTTGAATGCTTTGTTCCTCATGCAGTTTCATTTTGATGTGCAGTCAGAGCAGTCTTTGTCAGAACTAGAAATGCAACCTGTGAAGGAGGTTTTTCGGTGTATGGACCCCAGGCAATCCAACCTCCAGGGCTCAGACGGCAAAAGCCAAAACCCGTGGGCAATGGATGCTCCTGTGGTGACCCTGGACACCCACCTGCACCCTGGGAGGTGCCAGCAACTTCCATGGGCTTTTTGGTTAATCTATTCACTTGCAAACGGGCTGAGCAGACAGCAGTTGTTACACTGGCAGCCAGTGACCACAGGCCCTGGCGCAGGTTGTGCTCACAGCTTGGCAGGCAACAGTAACTTGTCACTGTGCAATGATTGAAGTGTCAAGTTGCTGCTCTCTTTGTATTATATGTAGGCTGTAAAGGATTAACTCAAGGTGATTTATCTTTCCTTGCATTGGCTTGACAGGGAGAGAGGGTGTATCCAATTTGCCTGGAGCAAGGGAGCTACGTCTTAAATCCCCACGTCTTAAAAGCAGGGAAGCACAGTGAGGACCCTCTCCTGAGACCACCGCCTTCGCCTTGTCCCTCACTCCTGGGTCCTGGGAACGCAGCTCTTGAAATAGTAACTTCATGGTCCCTGCTAACTTCTGAGCCCTCACTTGTAAAGTTTCAAACAGCCTTAGCCTCTATTTTATTTTATTTTTCTTGTTTTAAATCTAAAACTTTCCTTTAATCCCATGAGGTGTAGAGTGCCCTGAAATTTTCTTCCCTTTGGGCAGTCAATGGCACCTATTCCAGGGAGTGCTAGAGAAACATCCTAGGGCTTGATAGTAACCAGATTGAGCACTCCTGTTTGCTTGCCCAGAGCACCACCGGCAAGTCTTTGCCTCCCAAGTGTTAAGTGGAAAATATGAAAGCGGCAGCCGAGTGAGGGAAAAGCTGCTGATTGGCAACCAACATTAGCTGAAGGTCAGCGCTAATTACTCTGCCTCATTTGCATGAGGGGGGGTTTTGAAACACGTAGCCTAAAGTGTCCGTGGCACTTTGTGCCAACAAATTACTTGGCTGACAGGAGCATGTTGCCACTCATCAGGGCTGACGGACTGCAAGCTGGTACGTGTGCAATTAAGAAAGATGGAAATATTGCCGCAGAGAGTTAACTTTCTGGGAGTAATTACTGTAGGTGTCACCACAGGCTGATGCAAAGGAAGAGGATGTATTCACTATATATGTGAATCAAGGTTATGAATGATAAGACAGTAGCTTACGATAATCACTTGTGTCTCTATCCCATCCGTCCTTCTTCCTTTCTTTGCATATTGTGCTACTGATTGTGCGAATGCAGGCATGGGCAGAGAGCAGCATCTCTGCTAATTACTCTCCACTGAACAGATTCTTGTTTGATGGAACCTGGTGAAAGACTTGTATTTTCTTTTCTAGCCTTGCCATATAGATGTTCCCCTCTCTTTTGTGTAAAGATGTTGCAAAGTGGAGTTTGAAGCCCCTGGAGCAAGAGGAGAGGGGAGTTTGGTAAGTAATCTGAAGACAGGAGGCCTTTAATTAGAGATGAGTGGTTTTGAATGATCCATTTCTTCATGTCAAATTTCCCTTACTAGAATTTCAATAGGTGCTAAGTAATTGGACTAGGGGGAACTGGGGGTAGAAACAAAGCTTTTAGGAGTGTCTGCTGATTGCCTAAAGGTAGAGACCATCAAGGTGCTTTCTTTTACATAATGCCTGTCTTCTGTTGGAAGCTTTTGTTCTGTAGCAATGAGATGCTCTCTGCTGTAGCAATTTAAATATTGCCAGAGAGATGTCCTAGAGAGTGCCAGGTCTGGACTGTATCCATGTCACCTGTGTTGTGTCTGTGCAAACACTCCCTTGCCAATCCTTTGCCACTGAACGGTCGGGTTTTCCCTTAGTGCGAGTTGTGCAATTTCAATCATTTCATTCTGTTAACTACTTTTTTTTTCCAAAAGGCTCAAAGCAGAAAATAGCAGAAGCTTCTTGAATTTGTCAGTTCAGCTGAAAGAAAAAAATTCTTTTCGGCTGTGTTCCAAGCTGTTCCTAATTACTGTAAAGTTGTATATTTAAATTAGGCTTATAGAATTCAAAGTATCTTACCTAGATATTTATTAACTTATAGCTGGTTAGGCAGGGTCATGCAGGAGAGTCAAATGTCCAAGATCTGCTGTCACTAAATGGCAGTTGAGTTTGTCTTTCATGCTCCTTTGAATGTCACCACCTTGGTGCTTGTCCCGTACACATGAAGAGAAAATGAAGTATAAAATACACATGTAGCTAATTTGTGCTTAGAAACCACACACTGAGTGAAGCAGTGGGGGTTCCTCATATAAATCAGAGTATGGGCTTATGCTTTGTGCAAGTATGGGGCAGAAAAAGGGGCATACCTAGATGCTGGACTCTGCCCCAGCTCCTTGCCAAAGAGGGGAAGAGAAGTGCAAGTGTACTGCCCACACCTTTCTAGTGACTTTATGCTTCAGGTTGGTTGTCTGGTGCTTGTCCATGTGCATCAGCATAATATAATCTGGGCTCAAGCTCTTGGGGTACTTTCCGAAGCGCTGCTATAAGCAAGGCTCAAATATCTTTTAAATGATCTTTCACTACCTGAATATATCTATGTTACTGAGATAAGTGAAATGACTTATTCCTCTTGAATCCTTTTCTAAGATTCTTGAGAGACGCAAGCAGGTGTGCCCATGTAGACAGTATATCAAAAAACTACATAGTTTTTCCAGCTGTATCAGATTGATTAAAATTTGTTTTCTCTGCAAGCCTTGCTTTACTGTTTCGTTTAACTTATGCTCAGAATTATGTTTTGCAGTGATGGGTGTCAGATACAGGCCTCTCTAATCATACTCACCCAGTGTACAAGCCAGTGTAAGGAGGTAAGTGGTTAGCCCAAGTCAAAAGTTGTGGTGTGTCAGGGTGCAGAGGCTGAGGAACGGGAGGGAGTTTTGGATCTGGGTCAAATACTGATCCAAGTTGCATCCAAGTAAAGTATCACTTCAATAGTGGAAAATATGTGAGTAAATGAGAACTAGAAAGAAAGATGGAAAGGAAGAGGGAAGGGGGGAGAAAAAAAAAAAAAAAAAAGAGGTTGATGATAAATGACCTGGAGCTTGAAGGGCTGCAAGAGAAGATCTGAGGAAAACAAATGCTTCAAAGAGCACTGGGGTTACGAGGGCCACCTTGATAGAGATGAAGAACTTCTTTGCACCAAGAGTTTATGTAAAATTTTTGGCATTAACTGTCCTATAGTTTGTTAAAGACTTCCAAAAATCTCTTGTTTACACTTTGACATTTGGTGTTCTGATAAAAGAAAGAAAGAGGAAAGAAGTGGTTTACAATGAATGATAAATTCCAGATGGAAGACCTATCATTAATTTTTAACTCAACCACATAAAAAACATGTGAGATCTTATTTTAAGTCCCTTCATAAACTGGAAGGTGCTGCTGATGGCATGCTTATTTTCATATTTGATTAGGAAGCACACTAAAAACTATATTAAAGAGCACAACTCTGCAGGGAGGGCCATTCCTCTTGGCCTCATGCTATCATTTGTCACTCAGTGCTGTTAGATTAAAAGCAGCATGGTTGCAGCACAGCTATTATCTACAGCCACTTAAAGGCCAGCAGTTTCAATTTTAAAATCTTTTACATAACTGTAGGTTTTAGTAACACACCTTTATTCATGGCTGCTCAGCTTTTTGTTCACCTTGTGAAGGGGATCTTGGAAATTATCTTTATTGTGCGCTTTGAGCAGCTCCCAGCAAGAGGGACTGCTTTTTGGGGATGGAGTGGGGTGTTTTCTTTGTTTTATTTTGTTCTTTAACATACCATTTTTGCTTTGGAGTAGAAGCAGGCAATAGCAGTGAGCCAAGAGCCCAGGAAATGGTGATCGCCAGCAGGAACTCTGTGAAGGAAAGTCTTGCATGTCTATAGCAAAACCACTCATATTCACTGTGAAATCCCTAGTGTTTTGCACATCATCTCATGAGTGAAGGTCACTGTCACTCCTTTGCCTTTACCTCTTTAAATGTTATAGTATGTTTGATTAACTGAATTAATACAGCTGGGGTAGCAGAGAGCACAAAAAGCTCTTAGTATATGGAGGTCTGCAGGAAATATTGATACTGCTGTATAGTTCAGCTTCTCTTTCTTCACAGTGTGTAGGAAATGAATTTGTTCCTTATTATTATAACACAGAAATAGCTGAAGGGGCCTATGAGCATGAGCCTGCCTGCCCAAAACCCTTTGTGTATGTAAAAGGGATGGAGGAGGGCAAGAGGATGGCAATCCAGCCAGATCAGATGGGTTACCTTTCCTGACATATGATAATCTAAGGACATAGAGATGGCTCCAGATAAACTGCACCAGCCTTTTCCAAAAGCAGTTATAACTATTCCCTCATAGCACTGTCAGCAGTGAATATTGACTACAGAGGAGCCACAGTAGGGTTTTCTCTTAGATTTTCAACCTAATTGGCTCCAGAGCAGATCAGAACTCAATAGAAACATGAGTTTCCCAAAGGGGTTATCAACTCTTCCATTTTTCTCTCTCCTCTTAGGTTTCAGTGAGAGTGGGTAACGACAAGCTGAACACAGCTAATTCCTGTGCTGACTGAAGGCCACTCATCATTGGATGGGCAGTGATGCTGCTGCTGTTGAGTCGTGAATTTTTCTGTGTGGAGCCTCTTTTCTGTTGCTCTGGTGCTCAGCTCTATAGAGAAAGCAGCAGTGCATGCTGCTTGTTTTCTAGCTATGTTGAGCAAAGATGTGTGAACTGAGCAGTTACCCACAGATGGGGATTACTTACTAGGAAAATGTTGATTATTTAATCAACAGGAGAAAATGTGTGGGTGTGTTTGTTGTTTGTTTGTTTGTTTTCTCTGTAAATCATCAAAACAAGGTAACCTATCCCTGTTAACAAGTCAAGAGTCATGAGATAGAGTTAGCTAGCAGCTTTTTTTGTCTACTTTAATCATCTCTTTTCTTGGCTTTCTCAGCCCAGAACTTCACTGTTAGACTTTAAACTTCACAGCACAAGTAATAAGAAACAAGGATGCTGTCTGGGGTTTCTGTAGTAGGCAGAAGAGAAAATTCCTTGGTATTTGCTCTACTTTTGTAATGAAACTGAAGAAGAGCTGAGCATCAGCTCTACGGTACAAGTGATGGACTTGCTGAACTGTATAGCATGTGCACATTGGTTCAGTTGCTCAAAATGCTGCATCTGTCAGAGCAAATGCTGAGCTAGGTAGTGTGGATTATGTGGGGGCAGTGGTCCATTACTTCAGGTAGGTATCAAGAGAGAAAGAAATAAAGAATAGGTGACAAGGCAGGTCATTCCTGACAAGACAAGAGTCTCCAAAAGGTTTGTTTTTTGTTTGTCAGGTGTGATGTGCATGCCTTTTTTTAAACAAGAAAATCATTTGAGGTAGTGATGGTAGATTTCAGAACAGTGTTTTCAGTTTTGGAAACATGATAAATGATTTGCTAGCTCACACTGACCAGGGCAAGATTCATGAGTTGAGTTCTCTAGGGGGCATGAAATTGAGAGTAATCCTTTATTGTGCAGAAACAATTTTTAAGAATGCGCTGATCTAGATTGAAATAACCCATACCATAATGCTATTCTGATGTGCTGCACTGAGTAGGAAGTTGACTGGCCTGAATGAATACAGTATGGTTGCATATTTGATGACAGTGATTTAAAAATAAATAAATATATAAATACAATGAGTCACACATGTATGCCTTAAGAGACTTCAGCTCCTGGAGTTTTAACCATGGAGAATGGGAAGCCTGGCAAAGTAAACCCTGTTGGGGTCAAAGTGGCTGTCATAAGTCCTGAGATATTTTAATGCTGACAAAACTGGAGATCAACTAACAGAAGAACAATTAATCTGGCCTTCAGAAGACCACCCAGAGATCATAGCCTCGTAGCAACAAGAGGTAAGCTTTGAAGATGTGGATTTCTGGCAGCATTTTCATTGTATTAATACACAGGGTGAAAAAGTTAGGAAGAGAGGATAAAATCTCAGAAGCAGTTGTACAGAAACAGTAATGCAACAATGTCCTAGAGGATCACTTTTTCTTTTAAGCTTTTTCTGTGAGAATAAGAAAGATGGCCTTGATCTAAAGAAACACCCCTAAAAACTCATAATTATGAAATTAGTCATGGAAATTAGTGGGTTGTTTTGTTTTTCTTCAATTTATCTGATCGCACTTGCAGCTTTGCTTTGTATAGAAGTGTCCTTTGCTTTTCCTGGTGCCCCCTTTTTTTGAGCAGTGATCCAGACCATGCATCTAAGAGGCAGTTTAAATCTAGGTACTGATTGAGAACTGATCCTTCAGGGACAACGAGATGGCTGAGGACAGCTGAGGTTTAGAGTAGTCTTTCCCCTCCAGCCAAAACTCAGTCTCTGCTAGAAGTACATAGTTGACCAAAGAGTGAAGCTGTCCACTACTTGCCTTGTCTTTTCTGGAAAAGCCCTCCATCTCCCTTTAGGAAGCTCTACCCTTCCTAAAATATTAGGGGAATAATATTCAGCCTCGGAGTGACATAGGAGTTTAAAGCAATTATACTTAATTGATAAGTTAATATTAAGTTTGGTCTTTGATCTTTTCATGTGTTAATGAAAAATCTAGATGGTGGAGTTGTGTTTCATAAGAACAAACACAGAGTACCCCAGCTTATTAAGGGCACCTTTTGTAAAGCCTTGGATTCATTTAACTGTGTTAATACCCACTTACTTACCAGCAGCCTTGGAATGTTTAGAGTAAGATTTCTGCAAAATAGTGACATCTTCTGGAATAACCACAGGTCTGTGATGGTACTAACTCCAGATTCTGGAATCATTCATTTAAGCAGAAAACCAAAAGAATGAATTTGAAAAATATTAAGTTGTAATTTGATGTGAGAGGAAAAAAAAATCCCACCACTATCATCAAAAAAAAAAAAAAAAACCAACCAAACAAAAAAACCCACAACAAAAACAACAACAACAAAAGGACTGTATAGTTCAGATACTGCTTCAACATAACCTTACCACTTTCTTATAAATTGATAGATACTGCAATATTGAGGGGAAAAGATAAAAACCCTTAAATCCAGGGCTGCTTGTTTGGAGGATGTGAAAAGTTAGTGAAATGCGGGGAAAAAAAAAAATACAGGCAGAACATATAAAATCTGAGAATGCGACATACCAAATCTCTCATTTATTTATTTTTTATTCTCCTCTTTCTCCTCTACCTTCCTCTTCCCTTCCCTCTCCTCTGAGGAAGAAAACACCTGTCTGCTGTTATGGCTCTCTCTAGTCCCTAGGGGTAGGTATCCTGAGCTCGGCTGTTGCCAGTATGCGTGGCTGGACTTGCCTGCAGGATGAGGAGAGGAGGAGGAGGATGATACAAAAGGCAAGAAGCTGCCTTGTTGCTAAGGTCCCCCTTTCCAGGAGATCCCTTTTCCAGTTGTGGGCACAGAGGATCATTGGGGAAGGAGTGGGAAGCAGAAACCCTTGGACACAACATGGGACACTACTTTTCCTTTAAAAGACACTTCTTGGGCCACCTGGTCTGAAGTATGTAGGAAGAAAATGCATTCCTGCTTTGGTGGGAGTTTTCCCTGTTTTCGTAATCTGCCAGGCTGATTACTTTGATATAGTTGGAGCAATTCATGAATTGCATTTAAACTAATATTCGATGTCAGTGCATTCAAAACAAACAACCCTTCCTTCTTTATTATTATTCTTTTATTTAATCTATTCACTTATTTTAACCAGCTTGACCTGTTGTGCTTTTTGTTTAATTGTCTTTGTCTATAGTGATCCCTTTTGCTCAAACTTAATGAGGCAAAAAAGAGAACCTAAAAGCATTTTTTTTTCCTATGTGAATAGTTCTATATGTAGTTTTTTTTCTGCAAGTCAGGCCTAACTAGCTCAGAAGTCATCAGTAGCCAAGGGTTGATGAAGACTATGGAGGAGTCCACTTAAATTGAAACCAAGTTGAACAGCAGATTCATTTGCTTGCACTGCTCCAAGTAAACCCCCTGAAGCCCTCTTGGCACTCTTCCTTTAGCGTAGTTTTCGTATTGGCATATAGTAATATGTAATATTCAGGACAAAACAACAGCAATCATGATGTTTTAAAATGTGTTTAAACCTTTAATTATTCTCTGTCCTGTGCCCAAACCCATTGCATCTGTGGCCACTGCAATCCCTGAGTAGTTTCATGGTGCAGGTTGCTGTCCACCACAGTTTGTAGACATAAATTACAAATATTTGTATTATACTAATTCTTGGTGGTTCCTTCCTTAAAAAAATTCTGCCCATACTAATAAGTATATGATCCATGCTGTGAAGTATCTTGAGTCAAGACAAATGTGATAAAACTCAGGAAGGAGGAGAAGTTTTTTAATATATGTATTCTGAGTAGAGGGTCAGGGAGTTCTAAATTTTATTGACAGTCAGAGACTTGTACGCACTTTGAGCTACTTTAAAAAATGAGAGGCAGGTGTTTAAACTTCTTGAAATACCGATTAGGGCAATGAGTTTAAAATAAGTGTACCTCAGTGACTTGTCTGAAGTAATATGAAGAAGTTGTTGCCAAATGCCAGAGCTGCACTCTAGTGGCATAAGCCCCCTGCACTGAGAGGGTTTTGAGAGTGTCCTTCCTCCTTAACTGTCCCTTGGGGCAGAAGCCTGGAATATTGTGTTTACGTGTATAGCGGGTATGTTATATAGTTTCTATTTCTTGCCTTTACACAGTATATTTAAAAAAAGGAAAAGGGAAGGAATAGTGCTTTTATGAAAACAGGTATGGGAGAAATGATTTTAGAGTGGTGTGAGTTGTTGTGGGTGTTTGTTGTTGTTGCTTTGGCTCTTGGAACTGTTTCACTGAAATCTTGCTTCTGTAATGAGGTAACATTGAGTTATGTGATGAGAAAGCAAAGATTAAGAACAGTGAGTATATTTGTAATACTGATGTCCCCCATATAGCTATTGGTGGTTAATAAACATCCAACCTCATTTTTGGAAACAAAAAAAAAAAACTTTTTTTTTTTTATCTGTATGGTAATGCTGTGTGTAGTGAATTCAATGTTTAATGTAATATTTTCACTAAGCTTCATAAAATGATTGTGTACTGTGCATGATTGACAGTCTATAGTATGCTCCAGTGAGATAAACCAAAGGAATGGCATATTCAGGTGGGGAGGTCACAGGAGTCTTAATTAGATCCAACATTCACAATACAATTCACTTTGAAAGAAACTTCTCACTTTTCAGCAAGTTATGAAATCTCTGCGCTGCTAAAATGAAGCCAAATGTTAAATCTTTCGATACAGACTGGGTAATGTGCTTGTTTTTTTCTCTAAAGGAAAACTAAAAACAGACCGAAACATATGAAATTATATGATATAATGCCACCTTCTAGGCATTTTTTTTGTTTCAGTGCTATTCATCTGGAAAAGCCTTTACCTTCAACCTTTCCAAAGCACAAGGATCCAAATCCTGTTAGGCTAGACATCCCATTGACCCAGCTAGGCATCTATTAGTAATCTCTTCCTGATGAATTCACAATCATTTTAATTATGCTTTTTAGAGGCATGTGTTCAATAAGTATAGAACATCCCAAAATAGTTCAGCTTTTTATCAAGCTTGCAGATCTGAATACTTAGAATCTAAGCTCTGAAAAATTAATATTTAAACATTCCATTTTTGAAGGATGACAGTTTATAAGTGCCCTCCCTGAAGATTTTTTGCTCCATGATTAATTTGCTTCATTTGCTTTAATCTGTTGCCATGTGCAGCAAAAAGACAAATTGTGTTTACATTTCCCTGGTCCCTCCCATCATTTCCAAAACAACCGCTTCTATGCACTTCGGGCAGCTTGGATCAGGCCTAATTACAGCATCCTACATCTGCTTTCAATCTCTAGGCTAGCATATAAGGTTGCTCTTGTATTTAGACTCATAGCGGTTTCCCTTGCTTGTTGATGTTTTGCTTTTCAAAATATATATATGTGTGTGTGTGTGTATATATATATATATAATATATATAAGCGTGTGTGTGTATATATATATAATATATATAAGCATCCACAAGGACAACAGCATCCTACCACTGACATCTGTCATACAACAGCTAACAAGGATTCCCACTTCCACGCATTGCTGTTTGCTCAGGGCACTTGAGCTTCCTCAGTACAGGCAAAGTGCCTGCAAAGCAAGACATACTATATCAGCATGCTAGGTTTGTGGGCTCACTTTCACCACCAGCACCCCACTCTTGGGGTTGCTTGGTTATTTGTTTCTGTCTGTTCTTATGTCATGTATCAGTCTCACTTCTTGATGCTGCACACCTCCTTGAGGTTTCTGCCCATATTGTGGATGGGCATGAAAAAGGCATCCTGGCTGCAGAAACATGGCTTTACTATGAGTGGAATAAGTAAAAATCTTGATGATAGGAGAGTAAAGCTTTATTTTCAGTTTTAATTTTTCATTTTATGAAAAGGCTTAGTAACATTATATAAAGAATTAAAATACAGAAGTGTGAGAACCTTGTGCTTTGCACAAATTCTGGATTTTTGTCACTTCTGCACATCATCCAATTGCCTCTATATTAGTTTTACTGTTCCCCATGAGTCAGTACTGGACTCAGGGTTGGGCTCCTGTGGCATCTGGTTATTTCTGGAGGCTAAGCATGAGTTTTGGTTGGGGATTGTTTCTTTGCTATAGCAAGCTGGTAGTGCTGATGATGAGGTGGCTGGTGCCATGGATGCTGGAGCAGTTTCAGGATTCAGGGTGTGTGTGTGTGTGTGTGTGTGTGGAGGAGGCTGATGATTTTTACATGCTTCTTTTCTGCCCAACCTGCAGGGGATAGGAGCACCCATATTTCAGTTGTGATATACAGCATGCTGGTGATTTATTGAATTTGTTCCATCACTTACAAATAACATAGACTTATTAAGCATGTGCTGAATCTCTTTATCCCATTCTATCATTTCTTTGTTCTGTTTCCCAAACATAGAAAATATATGCATGAATGAGAGCATGTAAAATATGTATAGATTTAAGGATAGGATTACTTTATGTCTTATGATAGTTCATAAAACTATTTTTTGGCTATGATGCGTGACAACAAGGATAAAAGTTCTTTACTGAGGAATAGAAAACACCAACAGTTATTCTTCCAGACTCTTAGTTTTCTTCAGCTATCATGGAATAATTCATGAAGCCATGGAAAACTGTTTTTGAGCAATTTCTGCATTAAAGGTTATAGTAGACGAATGGCAGAATCAGCCATAAAGAAAGAAATGATTCCTGAGTAGGTTATTCTTACTACAAGCAACATCATATGGATTGATGATAATATTCTACTACATGCATGAAGGAAGATTTTTAAATAGCTTTAGTACAAAACTGGAGATTGTACAACTTGCCTTGTATGGCAGATGGTAGATGGGGGAGGGAAATGTCCTGAAACTGTGAAAAATGCTTGAGGATCTATAATTATTTTCTTTAGGAAAATGCCAAAAATAAGAACCAACAAAAAACTCCAGTCTCACATATGGCCCAGATCAAGATGTGGAGCTTATTCTTGTTGAAATGTGACGCCCCAGATTCATTCCACCTAATTTTAGCTAATCTGGTCTCCTTCTGTACTTAAAAGAGTAAGGAATATGTCCAAGACTGAATTTCAGTTTTCTTTTTTTTTTAGCTATTAAAAAATTAAAAAAAAAAAAAAAAAAAAAAAACTGTGAGTTTTCAGGATGTTGCCATTATTCAGCCTAGGTAGTAATTCCTTAGTTTATGGTACACCTAATGAAATAGATATATGTACAAGTGGGCACAGCATCAAGTTTGCCACTCCTTGAAATGAAACCATTTTTAGGTGTTTTTAATCTTTTTCTTCCACTGTTGAAAGTGACTTTTTTTAGGATATTTGAATACTAATTTTGTTCTTTTTTCTTTCCTTGACTCGCTCATAAACAACAGTGTTAGTTTGCTTTCAACTTTTTGAGCCATATGTGCTTTTTAAACTAATGTTATTGTTGTTATTACATAGAACTTACACTATGGAATTAGGTCTACTATACCTGTTTCATCTGTGAGGTATCTTTTACTATGTAATAGTAAAATTGAGAGGGCTCGTTTGCTCCATTTAAATTGCATTGTGTCTTAACATCACATTTTTCATTTCCTTCATTTCCTCAGTGACTTAAGTACTTAAATTAAACAAGAAAAGCTTTCTAACACAGAAGTGAGGAAATCTAGAGTTAAAGCTGCTACTCCACTCTTAATTCACCCGGCGGTGCATAGGCACTCTATTAAGAAAGCCACAGAACAGCAGGTGAGCTTTTATCTTATGTTTCTGCAATGTATATACCATATGTGCTACACAGTTCACTGCATATGCTATGTATGATCACCCACTGCTTTGGACCCCTGCTGTACCAAGGTGCAACCAGGTGACGTAAAGGATGGGGAATGACTGCCTGATTAATACATTCCTATTTTTCTTGATGATCTCTGTGCTTGTTGCACATTCTTTTAATGCAATGGGACTTAAAACCATCATTTTTTTTTCTCTCTCTCTCCCGACCCCAGCTCCGCCACCTTCTGTGTCTCTCTCTCTCTCTGTCTCTCTCTAAAGAGTACTTCTGTTCTTTCACTCTTTCCCCTATGTAATGTGTGGAATTAGTTGTTCTGCTCTTATGCTCATTAGTTACACATCTGAGGAGAAACAGAGGCCCTTTCCTCCAGCAGTGAAAATATACAAGCCTTTCAGTTTTCCCAACTTCCTCTGGTTGGAAATATTCAGCCTGGGGTGCACCAACTCCTGCATTGCAAAGGTGACTGTGAGGATTGCCCGTTGAGGACTGATAACAGTCTCCACTTGATTCTGCTTTTATGTCTATTGCTTGGGGCCTGCTGACTGAGACAAGAGCTTAGCTCCTCAGCCACTAATTGTTTTTGGGCAATCCTCCTCTAAAAAATACTTTGTATTTACTGCTTCCTTGCTGATTGAAGTAATTGCCTCTGTGGTAGCTTTCAGGGATCAGGGTAGGGTCTTCATCTCCAATAATACTCTCTTTACAATATTTGGGTCACAGAAAATGCATGCAAGAAATGGCTTAGTCTGACTGTGGTCTCAGCTACCCATCTGCCTGGACCCTTCAAAAGTAGTTGCCCAAGTGGTTTTGCGCTCTGCAACCCTATCTCCAGGGCTGCAAAACGAGACGAGATGCATACAAGTGTGCTGTATTGGGCATCAGTGCTGCCCGATGTCGTTAACTTCCGAGTCTCTTTGACTCGATCTTCTGAGACAGCAAAATAAAAGAAAGCAGAAGATGAAGTCTGAGTAATTTCTGACTGTGCACATTGAGAACAGAGTGGAAAAGCAGTGTAGGCATCAGGCAAACTGCAGTTACCTTCATTTAAAATATGTATTGATCAAACGGACTCTGTCAGGATCTGATTAAGGGTCATGTAAGAGTACTGAAGACATTTCCTTCTGGTTAACAGCTCTGATTACAGGGACTCCTGGAGTGAATTTGCCTGCAACCAGACAGGCTTGTCTCCGGGCCCCACCTGACGCACTAGGGTTTCTCAATGGCCTGGCTTCCTGTTGCTGAAGGCTACTATTCATTCACAGCTTGTAAATCAGTAGCCTGGAAATCAATGGATGAAAAAACTACTGTTGGAGAAATGTTCCTCAGCAAACTCCACTCTCTCCCCTGCCCCCGACACTTGCTTTCCCAAGGCATGTATTCCATGATCATGGAAAAATATTTAAAAGCTTAACACATATTATCTAGTGATAGAACTGGAAATGAAGGACCATACTTTCTCATGATCTGGGAAAATTGTGATATCCCCTTGAAAGTCATGAGTCTCTCTTGATTTTTTTTTTTTGTTTGTTTTGTTTGTTTGTTTCTCTCTTTTATATATAATGGAATCACATTAACATTTCCAATACTTAAAAAAAATATACCTTGAATACCTTTAAAGTACAATAATCAGAGCTGGCTGAAGGCTTAACACAGTGAGAAGAACCGGAAAGGTTTGAGCATGCTTAATAATAGTTTTCTGGCATAAATGATTAAAATGGTGTTAAGAAGTTCTGGCCTGATGAATACAGCCAGGAGACTATCAGCAGCTGCTACTACGGCAAAGAGCATCGTACATCCAGGGAAATATCTTGATGGGGCTAGAGCACGCCAGGAAGCTATGATAATTGGAGCACAACATTTGGTATCTAAACATTGAGAAACATACACATTTGGAAATATAACAAGCCCAAAGTGAATCTTTGCCAAACATGCTGCTTATCTCACGTAACACCAAGCAAATGTGCTATGCGTGTCGCTCTTTTTATTAACTCCTTTCTGCGCAAGACGGCATACAGAACAGCTGTCCTATGCAGTTTCATACCATATCCTTGTGCAGGTCTTCTCACCATCACTGAGCTCGAGGTAGCCTTGGTGGCTGCAACCACCAGGCAGAGCGCAATATTGCTGCTGTGGGTGCATGCAAGTGTGCTTGTGGCCCTTGGCAGTGGTAGGAACCTTGGTCCTTTCTCACTCTGAGCTTCATTGCTGCATCTCTCCTCATGATGAAGGTTGGAGGTGCCACCCTCTGCCGCCTCCTGCCAAATATCAACAGACCCATGACTGGGTCTGACTGAGGCCAAGACTTCATGGTGCTCTCTTGCCGAAGTCTGTGCTGCAGATATAATCTCCCATAGGACTTGATGTGATCAGCATACACTTTCCATTTCATAACTAGAACAGTGTGGTATGATTGAAAACTATAGTCTCTGTATATAAGCTCACGCACAGTGTACCAGGTGGATTATTTTGCACTGACCCTCTGTATTTGCTCTAGAACAGTGAATGATAAAAGAAAGGCCACCGGACCCCAAGGAGAGATGTACTGCCTTAGCTCCAAAAGCACTGATGTGATTATGTAGGGGTGGGGGGAGAAAGAGACAAATTAAAAAATAAAGAACTGCTGAATGAGCTGAGGCAATAATTCAGTATGCAGAAAGCCAATAGTGAGGACTGAAAAGAACGAGAGCAAAAGCAGAAAAGGGGGAAAAATAAGATAATTTTTCATCCACTTAAAATATGTTCCTGTCACCTATGTGCTCTTAAATAAAGAGAGGAGAAGAAAGTCCAATATTTCCTTTCTTGCTGGCTGCTGGTATGTCCTTTAGAAACATATGTTTCCACATTGGAGGTACTTAGTTTTCAATTGTCTACTTTTAAAAATAAAATAAAACTTGTCCTTAAAAGCAGCCTACTTTTTGAAAATATAATCTCATTCAGTTCAAATAAGCAAGTCTAACAGACAACTATAGTTTATTATCCTATCCATGCTCAGCTACATGTAAGGTGGCAGAGATGCAAAAGAGTAGCCTAAGATTGATTCCAACAGACACAGCCTTATGAAAAAAAACGGCCTTGATAGTATTTATAAGAAGGAGAAAGGTGGCCTGAACATAAGCTGGAGTTTATATAATTAAGTATAATGTTCTTGGGACATCTTCAGTGGGAGCAGTTTCTGCTCGTGGGATGAATTAGAGCACTTTACCCCTTTCGCTCTTTGGTGAAAAGGGTTGTGCTTTCACTTTTGCTTTTTTCGTGTATTTTCCAAAGAGAGAGAAAAGCAGAGTAATTAATCACAGGTGTTAGCTTCTTGCTGTGTCAAAAGAGGTCATTTGTTTTCTTGTAAAAACCTTTCTTGTATGCTATCAGACAGGAAAGCAAACTCTTTTCCTACTAATCAGGATGATGCTGAAGTCAGAGTAGCATATCGGAAAGGAGAGGGCTGGAATAGACTAGATTTGATAAAAAGATCAAGCTTTCTATTTTTCTTTTGAATACAATTACCAACTCATCAATTCTGAACTTTTAAATACTTGCTATATAATTACTTTTGATTATCCAGTTAGATATTCATATTGTGGTGTTAGTCGTATCGCTGATAAAATATCTAAGTGTGCTTTGAGGTAAGAAAGGATGCAGCATAAACACGCTTCCTAAAATACAATGACAGCCTTCAACAGAGATTGAGGCTAGCAAGAAAACCTCATCTTTGGAAAGAATTATGTGCTTAATTTTACAGATCCTAGTAGTTTTGTTTTCAAAAGCCCTCGATGTATGCACATACATAACATATAGGCTGAATGCATAAATCTCTTTGGATTCATGGTCCTAATAAAAGCAAGTCAAATCCTTATCTTAAAAATGAGAACTGAACTTAACATACAAAATACTTGGATGATGTTTTTTTTCTTTTCCATAATTTCTAATTTTCATGCTCCTCTCCATTTCCTGGTTGTAGTTGAGAAGAAACATAAATATATTGAAATGCCGTGACAAGGGGATGCATTCACAAAATTTTTATTAGTAAGGATGAAAAAACTGGTGGAACCTAACCCAGATCTGCATACTAAAGAAGCTCCAAAAGAGTACCTCAGTTTAGATAAACCAAAGTCTTGGACTTTGAGCTTTCCCAACAACTACTAATGGAGAGAGGCTACTTGTTCTCTAGCATTGTTACTTTTGACCCTCAAATCTTCTCGAAATATTTTACTCCTAAATAAAAGAACAGTAAAAAAAAAAATCTAAAGGTAGTTATTTAAAGATGTAGTTTTGTTCCAGAATAAGTTAACCACAGTGCTTGTGAAAGACCATAAATACTTGTCAAATCCTGTGATTCTTGACCCTCCAAAATCTGAATCATTCCTCTGGAAATGCTGCCCTAGAGTTGCATGCTTTTTTATCTGTGTTACACTCTGTTCCCCTGAAATACATAAAGCATACTTTATTTGATTCAGGAGTACTGTGAATTGTACCTACCAATTTCTGAAACTTCTTCTATTACTTTTCAAAATTGGACTTCTAGACATAAATTCATGTAGAAGTAATTTATTTCTAAGCCATTCTAATAGGCTTAGGTACTAATTAGTTTCGATTTCTTGATTACTGTCTTTAATCATTTTGCGGCTGGTCACTTGACCCTAATGACTCAATCTTTCTAATTTGATTAGGAAGCTATGGGCACTGGTAAGAGTAGTTGCTTGGATATAAACTGTTTCTGGAAGAACCTTTAACATAACTGTCAAAAGAATAGTTCCCTAGATCCATCATTTTCCTTTTACTCGTACTTAGTGCTTTCCCAATTTAGCAACTGAGGACTTTTAGGGGACCTGATGGGCTGCCCAGTCCTTTTTGATCTTACGGTAGATGTGCACCAAGCTGAGTCTGGGCCTGGCTGGTACTTTATCACAGAGAAGAGGAAATACCTCTATGTAATTACTGCGTCTGTTTTATGATGAAACTATGTTTTCTCTAGAAAGATGCCTCTAAAAGGATAAAACAAGCTTAATATCAGTAAGTGACTCTAGTATGTCCATTCCATTATGAGCATCATGTCACAATCTTCATTCCAGTATATGTGATTGGGTAGAAATTTTGGATTTCATTTTTACCTTGGTTCCTATTTTATTTCTTCTTCATGTAAATAGAAGATTTATGAAACTGCTGTACATAACATGTTTTTGCATCAGCTGTTTTAATTTCTTGTTTTATAATTTTTCATTTTTTTCCAGTGGTTAATAGGAGCAGGAGGGATTTCCTTTTAGGACATCTACTTTTGGCTTTCTACTTTTCTTCTTATTGTGTCACACATCACAACTTATTTTTCTTTTTCTTCTCCTTATTATTTTTTTCCTACCATTACTTCCCTCTTAAGTCCTCATTCCATTAAGGTAGGCCTTATTTAATTATTCCCTTGCTGCTTGCTAACATTGCAAGAGATGATCAGTAGTGTTAACAGAGAACAAATCATGGGAGCTTATTCCACTTTTACTTTCTTCTACTATTGCAGTTTGTATGGGTAAGGATTAGAAGGCATTTGACCAAGAATGTGTTATATTAACTCTGCAGAAATTTGATGGACTTTAATGTATTCTACAACTGTGTAATTAAGACAGAGCTGCTGGATCTAAGTACTTGCTACAGATGCATAGAGTGCCATAGCTTGAAAGTCTTTCAGAAATGATATCTAATTCTTATAATGCCCCTGGAATGTGGTTTACAGTCTCAGGGATTATTTAATTAGTCATCTTGCAATCTTAAGTGGTTGTGGTTGATGATATTTCAGGAGTATTGACTAGCTTCATTTATCAAAAAGCTGTGTTTAAACTGTTACTGATGAACTTCAAAGTTGAAGCAAGAGAAGAGGTTTTGTGCTGCTGGCTCTGGTGTGGAGGTAATAATCTCTGGAATGGAAATGAAGAGTTACTCAACATTATAACGTATTTATTATTAGCATCTCCCCAGTTTTACAAGAAGAGACATAGCTAGTGATCTTCATGGTGTGTTGACCAAGACAGGAATTTTAAAAAAGCATATTAAATGAATAAATTTAAGTATTTTGAGTCATTCGGTAAAATGTCAGTCAGATATTTTGCAAGGTAGAAAAGATTTCAGTCGAGGCATATAATCTTCCCTGTCTGGAGTTAAATCAGAATTAATGATAAGAATGCTAAGAGGTGGGGATAAACTGATCAATTTTCATGGGACTGAGCTCAGACCATTGAGGCTTGGGGTTTTACTTGCAGCACCCAATAAAACAGACCTCTGGATCTTGTATGAAACTTTAGGAGCAAATAACATAGAGAAATCTTTACTAATAATACCTGGTCAGTGATAGACTACACCTCCAGGAATCTTTCCATCATGCTGAGGGGAAAACTGTCTGTGGTATAGGGGCATCTTCACACATCTTAAATGTGTGAAATATTAATGTATGGTATATGACGTTACTATAAATATTAATAAGGATTCATGAGGACAATAACAGTTTCCCTTTCCAATAACAGTACATCTATTAAAAGAAAAGGCAGTATTGTTAGGTTGAAAACAGCTTTTCCTGCAGAGCTTTTTCATATTCATGTTCACACGTTTATCTCTGGGGTTGCTTGAGCAACAGTCTCTTGGATGCATCATGCAGGGTTTTCCCCTCTGTGGAGTCTACAAGTCACTGCAGAGAAATATATGTTCTTCAGGTGCACCCCTTTCACACCCTTCTTTCCTGTCTCCTCAAGGGCTTCTTGGCCTTTTTCTCCTGACCCCCCTCCCTTTTCAATATCCCCTCATGAGCTATATGCCTTTTTACAATTAAGATTGATTTTGAGAGAGAACAAATGTTGTATTCAACATTTTTCTAATGATAGCATTAAATTAGATTCTCAAGGGGAAAAAAAAAATCTTGTAGAGCTGTTTCAGACTTCCAGATGAAACACCCCAGCTACCTATTCCCAGTCGAAGTGCTCATTTTTTGCAAACTTACATGTCATGTATCTGTAGAGGATTGCAAAAAAATTATTGTGAGATGGCAGCTTCATCTCTTGGGTTTAAAGCAAACACAAGTTCAAAGTATATTCTATCTATCATTTTCTCATAACTTGCACATATTCTGCATTTTATGCATAAGTGGAAGCCCTTACAGAGAGATGGTGCCTCCCAGGGAGTAGAGCAGTAGAGTGAGACCTGGAAATGTGAGGCTTGCCAGCTTGGCCGTTGCCTGTTGGGTGACTTTTGTCAAGCAAATGCACTTCCCTGCACGTGGTGTTAGCATCATTTCACAGTCTTCTGGGTTTTCTTTCTGAAAGTGATACAGAAAAGCTAGGCATTACCATAAGTTTAAGACAAAGCGAGGGAGGCAAAACAGTTTTATCCCTACCACTCTTTTGCAAACATCTTACTAGAAATCATAAAGCTTGGGGATAATCTTTATGGAATTTATATCTCTCTATATATTTTTTAAAAATATATATCAAAACCAACCCACCGAAAACCTTGCAGATCAGACTGGAGCAGTTGATTACTGTTGACTTCTTGTCCTAGGCCTGCAGAGGTGAAGCAGAGCAGCTCTGGAGGGTGGCACAAGCTGGCTGTTGTGATGGGAGCATGGAGGTGCGAGCCAGGGTTGGCTGCTCTCCCTTGGTGTCTCTCCTCTTTCCATGGGATCCTGTGGCACATTTGCAAGGCATCAAGGGTGGGCGAGACAGGTAACCACCACCTGGAGGGGAGAGTGAAGAGAAATGAGATCCAGTCGAGTGCTATTATCCTGTGCACATGATGGATCCCAACAGAAGTGATAGAATCCTGTAAATGGTTTGAGAGAGGACAGAAAGGTAGGAAAATATTTACCCATTTTTTTTGTATGTGAAATTGTGAGGGTCTTCCATGATATGCTGCTCTCTAGTTGGTTTCAGCAGGCCAAAAGCTTGTACTTGATGTTCGCCTTTGCTGCAAGCTTAGTTTGAATTCAGAGTCTTAATGAAGCCCTTCATTGAAGATAAAAACTGAGGTGTTTAAACCTGAATTGATGAGTATATGTATTCCTATGTTTACGGCAAGAGAAACGTTCAATGTCTGGGAGAAGGCAGGTCAGCACCTTTCCTCTTTGACAGGCTTGGGCAGCTGCTTGTGTGATCATTTCCAGTTTTGGTATTTTAGAGGTGTTGTCCAATACATCTTGAATCTATAACAGCAATGCTGTTTCTGGGGGCACTGGTAGCAGTGCTTTAGTTTGTTTGTTAGACTTGTGAGTTCCCTGCTGTTTCACCCACAACTGGCATCTAATATTTAGGCTGGAGGAAGTCAGCATCAATACCACGGAGAAACGTGTTATAAATAGAAAATGTGTCTATGGAGCAGCTAATTAATTTACAGTGAAAACACTAAGGAAGACAACTGGTGCCAGATTCTCACAGGAATATTTTAAGCTGACATTTTCTCAGTCTTTGGAATAACTATCACTCTGAGCATGAGGAAATGTAGAGACTCCGTGGGAAGTCTGACTGTGCCCTGCAAGATTTCCTGACTGCCAGTCCTGCCCACTTAAAATCAGTCTCAGTTGGATGTGCTTGTGAGGAAAAATGTGGTGAGCTCTCTCACGGCATTCACTTGTGTTAAGTTTGCCCTCTTATTTCTACGGGAAACCTAAAGATGGGGTTGGCTCCAGTGGGGTGAAAAGGCATTTATACCTGTGCAGCACAGAGGAATTCCTCTCTTGTTGAGGTGGGGCTGTAATCAAGTTACCCAACAACAACAGATGGATTTGTTCACTTGTTTTGTCCCTTGGCACATTTTTAGGCCTGGATTTAAAATCTATGGTTAATGACACTTCACCTTACCTCCCACATCTGGCCCTTTCCTTTGAGTGCGGGATACAAATGAATAGCGTGTCTGTTATACACACTGTGCTTTTAACTGGAGATCTGCGGCATAATTCCGCCTCCATTTGATAAGATGCAGGCACGTATTCAATCTGTTCTAACTAAATCTGGCCATTTATAAACCGCTTGATGACACTGACAGTTTAAACCGCTTTGTGCTCCATGATGTATGGGGTAGAAACAGATCTGATGCGAATGCCAGCTATGCCGCAGTCCGATACCACGGGTCATGTGCTCAGGGCACCGGCCCATTCACAGGCTTAATCCCCAGCTCCCGCCTAACAGCATGGATTGTGTCAGGCTGCTGGGAAGCTGGAGACAATGCGGAGCTCTGTTCTGGCGCGTTAGCTCCCAGCGCTGCACGGCTCCTATGGAAATGGGTGATGGAGCCCCTTGGGACAGGGGCTAAACTCCATTTTCTGTCTTCCTCTTTTTTCCTTCTTTCTTTTCAGCTGGCAAGGAACCAGTCTCATTTCCTGAAGACTCGTCTGCTACTTGCAGATTTTTTTCTTCATATTTTTTTTTTACTCTTATTATTATTATTGTATTTTTTAATATTTAAGTCATATTGATATAAATTTCTCTGTCATTTCTGAGAATATTTGATTTTTACATGATTAGATAGATATTTCTGATGAGCTCAAATTGACTTTAATATCCACCTTTAATATTCAGAATTTTAAAATTCCCTCTTCTGTGGTGGGAAGCTCTCAACACTTTTTTAAGGTATGGACTACAAGACTTTGGACTAACTGGGAACGAGTTTTTTTTGTTTGTTTGTTTAGGTCAATACTATTCCTTCTACTTGGGATAAATTTATTTCCAGCATTTTATTTTGGGTTTTGCAACACTAAATTTTAGCAGCTCATGAAGAATAGCTATGTGAAGAATGTAAACAGTGAGAATAAAAGATTTTGAAACGAGGTATTCTCAATAATCTGGACTCTCAGGGTTTTTTTTTGTTTGCTTGTTTGTTTGGTTGGTTGGTTCACACATTCGTGTGACTTGCTCAGCCACTCTAGTGAGCATGGTAAATGCAGGACCAGATGTGTTAAGAATCCTACTCTTTCCCTTTAGAGTCTTTGACAAAGTCAGTGTTTGTTGTACTTATCTGGAAATAGCATTCAGGCCTCCTGATGCAATGCTCTTATTGAGAAGCTCAGCAGCTGCCATGGTCGCAGCAAAATTTCCCCCTTCTCCCTCTCCACCTTCCCCCCCGAGCACCAGTCTAAAGCCATATGGACTCCCTCACTCTGAACATTGACCTTTGATGAATACGCCCTTCGTTGCTGTTCACTCCCAGAGCTTGCAAGAAGCAATAATGATTTTGCAACTGGTTTGTTTCATATCATAAAATCATTCTGGGCAAGTAAGGATCACAGAAGTTCTGCATCTGAAAGTTGTTTTTACCCAATGAGTAAGTTCACCAAAGTTAATCTCCTCATAGAGATGAAGCCATTCCTTGCTAATGAGAACCATGTGCACATCAAATATCCCAAGACTTGCTAAAAATACTTTGATGCTACAAATATGGAACATCTTCAAGCTAAACATGCAAGTAGATCCCTGAAATGACTCACCTGGTCCACTTGGCCCACAATGCCCCAAGGGCCTACAATGCCCCAGTGCCTCAGCTGCCTCCCAGCATCAGTCTGAGTGCTCTGAAGCAGTGGCTGAGGGGTGGCCGGGGTAGGACACCCACATTGCACAGCTGTCACAAACCCCTGGGGGCCCAGGTGTTGTGCTTTTACTTGTTGTGCCTATAGGAGAGCCAGGAAGGCTCCCTGGCTTTTACTGTAGTTGCTCTGCAAAGGGTGGGTGAAAGGAGAGGTGCCAGAAGGAAATGAAGTTTTGGAGATTGCTATCGAAAGTCTGTGTTTGGAATAAGGGAAATATAGCAGGTATGCTCCTGTTTATTTTCAGTCCCCTTTAGATGAGGATTATATTGCATGAAGATTGAAGCTGACAAATACATCAATGGTCTCTAGATACAGCAATTTCTCCAGTGTGTTGTGTGATGCATGTTTTTGTTTTTGTTGTTGGTAGTGATGGTGGGTTTTTTTGTTTGGTTGTTTTTTTTGGTTAATGCATTGCAATCAGGAACATTAGGAACTTGCCTCGCTAGGAAAGTTGCTGTTGGCTTGCGTAGTTGTTGAAGAAATGTTTTGAAAGGTAACCTAAATTTGAGGTGATGTTAATGCTGATCTCATCACTGGCTGGCTCTTAGCTTTATTTCCGACTTAGAGCATAAAGCAAGAACAAATTTTCTGCTAAACAGGAATGATAGTTTGGGGTAGTTCAACCATCAACTATCTATGTTTTATGGGAACAGGGAAGGAGGGAGGGATGGAAGGAACAAAACTTACTTGGATCAGGAGCATTGGGGAGGAAATTGCAAATGCAAGGACACCATATGCTGTGGCTGGCAGGAAAATGTGTGGGCTTCTTTGTGCGTTTATAACAAAGATTAACTACAACTGCTTTATTGCTTTCTATATCATTGCAACAAGCACTCAGCTTTACAAGAAGTTCACCATCCGTGTGCCTCAGTGATTATATGAAATGTTCAAGCTCTATTTCTTGGATTAATTATTCTTTCACAGCTGAAGACAGCTCTGACATTTAACTCTATGTAAAAAGATGCATCCCCATTCTCTCTTGCTTGTAATAATTAGATCCAAGAGCAAATCTATACTAAACAGGTCTCTCCGCACTGATCTGCTCTCCAGTTGTTTCCTTAGCATTGCATAGAATGACTTCTTAAGTTCTTTTTTATTATTATTTTATTTATTATTATTATTATTTTTTTACTCCCCAGACATTGGAGCCTAAAATAACTTTGTAGGTTTAAAAAAAAAAAGTATTAAGACTAAACTTGCCCATGTACTGTAGCTGAAAATCTGTGTCAATGTTTTCTAAAGATGCTTCTCTTCTCTTGGTCTTAACCAAGAAGCCATTAAACCGTACATAAATTACAGAGTTTCATTTCTTTACACCCAAACAGTTCTTCACATCTAACTAACGTTATCAGAGCACTGCCTGTGCAGCACTGGCTTTATTTGAGCTATATCCAGTTTAGATTCCCTTTTGTTGCTCAAACTTTACAAATGGGAATGAGTTCAGAGCATGGCTGGTACTGGTGTCTCTGCTAGTCCTTCATGCCTTCCCTGTTCTTGCAGCTCTTGCTTTCTCTCTGCCTTTCCACCTCCTTCAGTCCCTCTCAAGGAAAGCATCTTGCTAACTATGGAGTCCTAGCTGGGATCTGCTCCAAGACTGCATTCTAAATCTTACTTTTAATTATACCGTGTATGCCTATGAACTCCTATTTAAATAAATAAACAAATGAGGGTCAATAAATGAGTCCTATTGTTCTTTGCTCCCTTCCTACTTGCCTTCTCTAGGGACTGGTGCAATTTGGCAGTTCAAATTGCATGAGCTTCACCTGGAAGCCATCCTGCTTGGCTCTCCCTGCCCACTCTGCAGGGAGTAGTAGTGTAATGGCTTACACGTGTACTTCAATTATCTCTTCCCAGTTTTCAAACTGTTACCTGCCACGCATCTATCCACATGCAATAGCAGATCTGCTCAGCCTATGCTCAAATAGTGGATACTGGCTTTGATTATCCTCTATTCTAAACCAGTACAAATCTGAAGTCAATGGACTTAATGCAAATGCAAGGAGAAAATCAGACATGCTGGCTAGGTCTTTTGATGTCACCAGTTGCCTTCTGTGATTTGCATGTATTACTGCAGAAGGAAGACAGGAGATCTTTTTGTAACTAATCAGTAACCAATTCAGTAATTAACCTAAGGGTGGACAATGTATGTCGTAACTGGAATTATTGTGCCAGGTTTCATCACCTTGCCTTGATTTGTATCTCCCTGGTAACTGGCTCTGACAGACAAAACCATCAGTGGGTTTGTTTAAACAAAAGGTTAGGATGCAAAACGCATTTAGTCAGAGTTGCTAGAAACTCCTTCCAGTGGGTGGGGAGAGGGCACAAAAGCTTTGAACCAGTGATGCTCACTTTGACACCAATATTTTTATATTGATATGTCACAGGCAAAATCCCTCCAAGCTCTTTCCAGCTTTTATCTTTGTTGCTAAAGGCCTCTGCTGCAAAACAGCCCATACCCCAGTAGTAAGCAAGCAAAACATGTTTTATTGAGTGTGTTAAATCAAGCCCTCAAACGTACGATGCTAAGCACTGCAATCCCATCCAACATCAAGCAGCCCCATGGCTGGGCACTGTAGCGCAATATGCAGCTTAGCTGATGCTGTATTTGTCTGTGAGCTACTGTGCTTTGTAGCACAAGTTTTTCTCTGTAAGCAGTGGAGATATGAAGCCTGAAGGTATTAATGCTCACTCATCATTGAGCTTTTTATAAGGTGTTTTTTAAATTAGGGCTTTTAATTCTTTATTTTGTTCGGATAGTCGGTGTAGGCAATGGACTACATTTATTTAAACCTCTGCTTTATGCAATGTAACTAATATTTGACAGTAGTCTTCATTTACAATTTTTCTTTCTCTTTCAATGGCAAGTTGATAAAGGAGGTGACCCTGCTTGTCTTTTCTGGGACGCAGGTGATGCCAGAGGAGTCAAGGGATGAAGCCATGGAAGAGTTTGTTTTGGGCACTGCACTGCTGACGCTCCTGGACTAAGCTCTAAGATGTCTCTGCAATCTACTGTAGATGGCAACACCTGCTCTTTAGAGGCTTGCAGAGCTAAGTACAGGGTTTAAAATCACCCTGTGTTGTAGGATGTCATAGGAAGGTTAATAACTTTGGAAGTCTTCACCCTAAGAATAAGAATAGAAACACCCAGGAAACTGGTACACTTGGAGTCTTGGCTGCAGATGGCCCAGAGCTCTCCAGCCCTCAAGGTATACATAAGTCTTATTTTGAAGCCTGGCCATTGAAGATTGCCAGAGCTTGTGATACCGTGATTTATTTATTGCTGGACTGGGAAGTGAGTAAAGCCAAGTCTGATTCCCTGCTTGGTTCCCTCTGCTACATATGTACCTTTCTTCTTCTAATCTGTATTTTGGGCAACAAATCGTATGGGAAGATGCCCTCTATAGGTCACTTTATGCAGTGGTGATTTACTCACATGTGCTACCCCAAGTACTTTTCTGCATCATTTTGTGGACTGTGTCTTAAATCTTGTTTTGTGCTTCAAACCTGAAGTCTCTTCATCCTCCCTGCCCGCCGCCCCCGCCACTGCCAGTTCTGGGGGGCTGTGATTATAAATTTGCATTACCATATTCAGTGTAATAGGTATTTTTCATTATTGCTCTGCAATTTTTCTGCCCTCTTCCCATCAAGAGAAAAATCAGGTCTTCATAAATTGTGAATAAGCCCCTGTCACTTGTGATTCATTGGATTGGAGAAAACCATTAATTGTGATTTCCCCCTCATTAAGTCTGACTATGAAGATCATGTAGAGACCACTGTTGCATTAAGATTTTTTTTGTTGAGAGACAGTAATAAGCCATGACCTTATAAAAATACTGACAGCTATGTTTTATTAGTATATAAGATATGATGCATTATACCTGCCGATTCTGTTATATTTGTCGATGGCACATAGCTCCTAAAAACTTGGTACTTGACATTTAAGACTGATAAAGCACCAATTAATTTAAAAATACTGTCTCATACAAGAGACTAAACTAGTTACTGAATTAGTACAGCATTTTGAATCACATTCTATATGTGAGAAACAATTCACAAGCAGGTCATCAATGTTAACACTATTTGAATGTTTATTGGTTTGCTTAAGGATATAACATTTGATGAGATGCTTGCATCTTTCAGAAAAGTTTTCCTTTCAGCCAAACAAATTGACTGACCTATTGGTGTAGAGATAAGAAAATATTTTCCCTAGGATATTAGTTACAACCTGGATTTTCTGACCTTCAAGTTCACTTTGAGAAAGTTGCTGTTTTTTCTTATGCTTCCCATCTGCCTTTTTTTTCTTTTTTTTCCCCAATTCCCTAGAAAATCATGAAATCACTAGAAGTTAAGTTGGTTTGAGGTAACATTCTCCAAACTGATCTTGGAAGATAGCTCTAAAATTGGGGATCTGACTGGAATTGGAGAAGGAGAGGGCAAAGCTTTTGGGAACAGGAGCGCAAACTACCACAGCAATTGCATTGCTTATGATGGTCAGAATACAGCTGCTGCTGATTTTAAAACTACATGAAAGCTAAGGAAAATGTTAAGTCCCAAAGCAGAACTGGCAGTCTGAAAATGGTATTCATATAGTTGTTGTACTGGGGAAACTAATTGCATCTCCTGAGTAAACAGGACCAGCCTTGGGCACAGCCAAAATGTGGCAGTTGCCGCAGGCAACACAATCGCATCCTTAAGACAGAATAAGAAATGCCCTCTGGGTTTCTCAGCAGCTGCTGCAGCTCTGGACTCAACGGTGACAGAAGGGTGGCTCTTCTGGGCTCATCTTCCCCTGCAGCTCAGGGTTGCATGACCTAATGTGCTTGACCAGTTCCCCTTCTTGCCCTATGGCAGTGCTCGGGTGGTGTGTGGCCCCCTTGCAAGGAAAGGGAGGAGAGCCAGAGGCTTTGCTCTGTGTGTCCTCATCCCTTTCTTGCCTTCTTTGCAGTCCCCAGGGCCTGTGGGGCCTGGTGCAGAGTGGGCCAGGCATCCTGTGGGACCAGCCCTACCACCTCAGGGATGTGGGTGTAGGTAACCAAGGGAGAAAGAGACTTGCCTGTGGACAAGACAAACATCTTTTTTCCTGTTTTGCCAGATCTGTCCTCTCATTAAAAGTTTGTATAGTGGCGTTTGAGTACACCAGAAATTTTGGGAAATCATTGCCCAGTAACCCGATGGTGACTGTTAGCGAAAGTAGTGATCGAGCCTGAAAAAACAAAACACAACACACTGTGGTGAGTTGTTTCACAGTTCTTTGGTAGGTGTGAAACAGCAAGAGGAAAAAGAGCCCCTGAAGCCAAGGCTGAACCAAATACTAGCAGGCAATTCAATACTTTTTTTCTAAGCCTGGCAGGGTGCTGCTGGCTACACTTCTTTAGACTGGATCAGTTACAGCCCCACAAAAAAGTGGGTGGCATTTTTGTTTGTTAACTGGAGGGCAAAAAGAGCCAACTTCTACGTTCTTAAACTAGTACCAGCTTAGGCCATCCTGCTTCTCATCGGCAGACAGTTCCTTAAAGCTGTCAGACACAGGTGAGTTCTTTTCTTCTTTAGCATATATTATAGCTAGATGAAATTCTTTTAAGAGGGCTATCCACTGTGCTGAGCAAGATAATTGTATAGCTTACTAATATTCCTTATCCTTTTTTTTTTTTTTTTTGCTTGAGTAATCTGATCTATGCCAAAATAGTAAATTATTCAGTGCAGATGTTCTTCTGTATCATCTAGTTAAATGAGTAATTAAGAGGAAATATAGATTCAGAAAGCCATGCAGCATGGATGCCATTTGCATGACTACAGGTATATATCATTGAGAACTTGACTGATAATTTGACTTAAATCTGGGTCTGCCTTCCTATTTAGGATAATATATATTTATACAGAAAAGAAAGTGCACCCTACACTGCAAAGACACTGTATATTATCTAATGTAGAGGTTACTAGTACGAAAGTTACCCCCTTCTCTAAGTTCTTCTGTTGCTTCATGTTTTCCTTCCCCTATAGTTTTCTATCTGCTCTGATAATTTCTGAGCCCCATTTCTGCCACTCGTGTTTTTAGTTTTGCATCAGTCTATATTCCATCTTTTAGGGTCTTGACAGGGTTGGTACTGTTGTAAGCGTAGAATGATTCTTACTTGAGTTGCTAAAGGGAAACCAAGGACTAATCAACTTCATTCTGTAGCAAATCCTCTGGGAAGGAGGCTAGGAAGGTAAACTGTCTGGGAGGGTTGAGTCCTTTCCCTTCTGCAGCCAGTTCCCTGAGGAGCCTGAGACTGAAGAAAACTGATTAACCTGTCATTTGCCTCTGCAGGGATGAAATGAAGTATATATTCATTCTCTGTCATATTCTAGTGTATACCTTTTTGGTCTCTGGGTTTTTAAAAGACATAACTATCTTCAATGGCTCTTCAGCCATGGTATATCATGTTCATTTGTCAGTCTAACAGTTCTTTGGAAGTCTGCTAGAGACTGACATTGCTTAGGAAATAGGACTGGAGTTGGAAGGCAGTTTAGAGGTTTGGTACACTGAGATCTTCCTTACAGCAGGAGGGAAGCTTTGGTCTGCCCATGTGGCAGCATCAAATACCATCAACTGTACTTCAGGGATGCTGTTCATTTTAAACCGTGGAGCCTGTCTCGCTTCTAGAGCAGCAGACGGTGTTTGCTATTCCTGGAAAATGTGTTACAGTCTTAAAGATTGATTTTATGTATGCAAAATAAAATCATATTAAACTGCATACATGTGTCTTAAGAGAGAGATGATGGAAGAAAAGCATGTTTTACTTTTGGGTACTTCCAGGTAATTCAAGCAGAGCGCTAGGTTGATAGTGACTCTAAGTCTTGCTGAACTTCAGATTTTTGGTGGCCTCTATCACTAGAATATTATACTATTAATCCTAAAATTGAAAATCCCAATAACAGTACCCTAAACAAAGGAAGTGGGGAGGGGGCAGCTAAATAGTCCAGTATCCAAAGTTTGGCCCTGGTCCTTCAGCAGGGAGAGGTGACTTGACTCTTGCCCTGTCTCCAATTCTGCTTTTTGTCTCCAGGGATGGCCATGTGAGAGACCTGGAGCTGAGCTAGGGAGCCATAAAGCTCTTTAGGGCCTACGATAAGCTTCTGATTTGCCTCTTCCATTTCAGCTAGTGCTGGTTTTGTGATGCTTATCCAGAAGTATTTGGATAAATGGGCTGTATCTTCTATTTGTTGCAGCAATGGGAGCTTGTGAGGCTAAAATAAATGTAATAGTCTCAAAATAAATCCAGGAAAACTCAACAGCTTATCTTCAGCATTTTGGCAGCTAACATTGTGTTTACTTTTCTTTTCTTTGACTCAAACTGTGACATTTTTCTTCTCTCAGCAAGAGGAAGCCAAAAGCATATATCCGGGTGGTTCTGTGAAGAGCTAGAGCATTTATGATATTAAAGAAGCATGTTTTGCCCAGCTGTTTAGGAGAATATGCTACATAATGCATGTAGCATAAACAGAATGACTCTTGGCAAATACCGTTATCACTTTTATACTTTTATAGGCAGACTTAGTGGCGAATAGTGGAATAAACAGTTACAGAAATCTGTGTGTGTTCTTTTTTTTTTTTTTTTTTTTTTTTCCCTTCTTAATTTAGAAGATTCTGGAAGAATCTAGAAGGTGTTTCAGACAGAGATGTTGCCTTTGCCTTTTGTGTGTGGGAAACTCTTTTTGCTTTACTAGTTGAGATACAACACTGTATTCTTCCAGCTTTTCTTTTCTATGGCTAAAGCTTTCTAACAACTTTGCTGTCAAATTCTATGTGTAAAGCGAAGTAATCACACCAAACTTGATTAGGGCCTATGTTATGTTATGTTTTTAATGAGGGTGGAGAATTATTTTAAAACAATCAAGTAGTTGTTGTTTTAAAAGAAATCAACCATATTCCATGATTAAATCTTGAAAATTTCATATGCCCAAAAGGCCCATAAATAATTTCTCAAATAGTTTCATTGCCAGGTCTGAGCTAGTTTGCCTAAATTATGAAAAAGGAGTAACTCAGTTCAGGGTAGGAATCTCTCAGATTGTAGTAGTTCCATAAATTGATATAGCCTAGAAATGACAAGTGACTGCTTTGCTTGGTGTCACGACCTTAGTTGCCTTCTGAGTCTTCAATAATGTCAATACTAAGTCTGATACCATTAAAATTTGTGGGCAGTGGGATTTGGGAGTACTAGACCCACCTCTCCCTTCTCTGCCCATCACACTAAGAAAAACACAAGATGAGGTTTGGCTTCAGCTTGGAAAGACTGTTTTTTTTGCACTATGAAAGATTAGAAGAACTTACAATACGAAAATAAACTGTAACAGTTTAAAAGTGACAGCTGGGAATGAGACATGCAAGTATTTGAGTATCACAGTCTTCTCTCAAGAGCCTATAGGCAGAATCCTAGGTAGCCATGAATGATGAGAAACACGTGAGGTTAACCCTTCTGAATAATAATGCCATCTGCAGGAGTTTCCTAGCCATCCGCCCTTGTCCCAGAAGACCATTTGTACTTCACAGCATTAATATTCATTAGGTGTAACACCATATGTTGCACAGCAGGATGCATTGCCAGCAGACTGTTTGTCATAAAGCCAGATTTAATAAAGCATTGTAAAACAAACATTATGATGATAAATACAAAATGACAGGCTAATTAAGAGAATCTTAATTGCCATTTTTCCATAATAACATTTGTTTATTGTGTATCTGTCTCATGCTAGTACCTTACTTGAACACTTTTTCACTCTCTATCTGCTTCATAAGGGAATCTGTACCTCTTGATTTTAGGGCATTCAATGTTTAATTATAAGAAATTGATTCAAGACTAATAAATAGTTGTACTAGGAATGTGCATAATCATTGACCTCTAAGCTTGTGAGTAGTGGAAAAAAAACCCTGAAATATAGATTTGAGAAGGGTGTGTGTTGTTTAGAGGCAACTTGTGGCCCAGAATAGAGGAAATCTTTATGGAAACATAGGCTGTTGCAGTTCTTTAGACAAGTAGTATATGAATATTCCATAGCACTAACACTTTTCAGCGAGTGGCTTTAATACAAATAGCAGTTTTTACATAGCAATGTGTAAATGAAAGCCCCCATTGTTCCTTCTTCACTACAATGGAATTTCATTGTGATTCCATTCCTGTGTGCTGATGACTCCATGGGAGAGCGATTTAAAGCATGTGAAACTATATTACAAATTAATGCAGAGAAGTGACACCTATTTTATATTTTCTTGCTCTTAGCTTTCATTATAATGATTACTACCAGAGTGTAAGGAAATTAATATGCCCTTCGTCAAACATGTCAAGGTGGCAAGTTGCAAAACTTTTTGAAACTCATAGTATTTCTCCATGGTCATTCTACATTACACACAGTTTTTATTCTGATGGTAGCGTGACTCTGAAGACATAGAAAAAAACTCATGGTCTGAGAAGTAAAACTCATATGGGATTTTTACCTCTCACTGATGTTGCAATTGGTTTTTAATGTTAGAGAGCTTTGCATTTCTGTTAGATTCAATTGCTCTTGTAATTTAGGTATTTTGAGTTTTGTTTCCTGACATCTACAGTCTTTTACGGAAGCAAAGTAGCTACCATAACCAAGGGCATGTACAGAATTGGAAGATAGTGTGGGAAAAATCAAATCCTTTTTAGGTTTTGTGACATGCTTTGAATTTTACCACCACATCTCTTTTTGGACACCTTAGATCCATGGTTTGTTTCACAAAAAAGAATGTCCCAATGGACAAAACAGAATAAAAAGGAGGAAAAAGCTGCAATTATCATAGAAATATTTCATATGCTGTCCTACCTGAGATGTAAAAGTCTTATGTAGATTGCGTTGTGGATTGGAAAAGTTAGTATTTCAGAAACTGATTTTTTTGTTTGTTTTTGTTTGTTTTGACCAAGCTGTAAGTCGATGTACCTACACGAGACCCTACCAAATGATAAGATTGTGTGGAATTGATGATACTACTTTAGAAACTCCTAAAACTAGAGCCAATGTTGTCTTTTCTTCCCCTGCCTCAGCACCTCTCTGTATAGCCAGAATAATAGAGTAAGTACAGTGGGCCTCTCCATCACCCTCACCCTCCCATTTTATATGGCTTCTGATAAACCTTAAAACTGTAGCTGAAACACAGGAAAAGCACGGAAAGGCTTGAGCTGTAAAGGAGATCTCTGTAGGGTGTAAGCTGCTTGTTTTGATGGGAGAGATGAAAAAAGATGTTATTCTTTCTGCAAACACTTCCTGAAGTGCAGTTTATAGTCCTTCACCAATCGCCAATTTGGATTGGCTCCCAGAGATCTAGTATTTTAGAGTAGCTTCTCTATCAGAATACTTCTTTCTGTTTTCTTAATTTTTTTTTAAACTATACTTTTCAGGGTTCTTGCCCCGATACAAATGAATTGTAAGTGCAGGCTTTTCCACCTTTATTCTCTCCTTTTATTTACTACTTTCTCCCAGACTTGAACCATATTACAACCATTACACGTTGTCTTTGCCTGCTGTATGTTCTTCAGATGACTATCAGGTGTTTGGGTGATAATTAATTCCCTTAGCATGCAGAGCATGAAGTGAGCAAAATATCCATCTCCCATCTTGCCTAGTATTAACACTAATGGCCTTCATAAAAAGGAAGGCCATTCCGCAAATCATGGTTGAAAAAACTAGTACTCATTGATAAAATGCCTGAGGAAAAAGTTTGAATGTTTCTCTAAAAGGTAGCTGAATCACTGAACAACCTACGACCTCAACTGCAGTCGAGATCTTAATCTGAAGAAAAAAGAAAACAGGAAGCTTTAGTTCTCTGACAGGATGGTGATATTATCTGGAATCTGTGCTACTGTTTTGCTTGGTCTGACAGTGTAACGGACCTGCTGTTGCCTGACTGTTTCACAGCTTTCTTGGCCATCTGAACAGGAATAATACCTTTTTAGCCCTCCTGATGCTTGAAAGAACACTTACCTGTACCTAAAAGCAGCATTTGAAACACTCTTGCAAGAGCACCTGAATGTCACCAAAGACAATGATAGTTGTTGCAGTCAAATCACTTAGGCCAAGGAGAGAAGTTGGGGTGATAGGGACAAGCTGATAACAAATGTATTCTCTCTCTTACAGACTCAATCATGCTCTGGAGAAGGAGAAATTAGGTAATTTGGGTAAGGGGTTGAAATAGTTTGTATTTAATAAAAAATAAAAAATAAAAAAAAGAATCTGAAGCAACTTAGTGGTGGATCATCTGATCTGCTTACAAGTAGACTATGGCACTTCAAAAATCAGTATCTTTCCCTGATAACTGCAAAGAGATTAACATGGATATTTTTATAGCTGTTTATCAAGAAGATTTAAAAAAAATTAAAAATGTGAGAAGTTTCTAAAAATTACAAACCACGGATTCTTGTGTTAGGATATGGTAGATTAGCTTTATTTATATATTTCTTTATTAGGACCTCTTCCAAATACAACAAATACACAATTCAAGACAGATCATTCATGTGAACACACTTCAGTGAAGTCTGTTTATTTAAGTCTCTCGCACAGTTTACTGCAATAACTATAGAATGGCCTTAGATGGTACATTTTTTCTTTAGACACCATGAAATTAGCTGAATTTCTTCTATTCCTTTTTTCTTCATCTTCAAAAAACAAACCAAAACACAGTCTACCCAAAAAGCTTCACAGTTTTTTCACAGTTGGAAATTCTTATGCTCTGAATTTTGAGGCTGATCATTCAGTTAAAATCAAACAAACTTTTAACCTATCTGCTGTTTCCTTCCTCTCCTCCTTTTCCCATTAGTAGGAAAGGAGAATTTTCTGCTGTCTTATGCATCATTTATGAAATGGGCAAATGTGACTGTTCTTCATGGCTAATACACTGTTCTTATCCCACTAAAGCAACTGCCCAAGTGAAATTAATGGGAGCTGCAATCATCCTCAGCAGAAATTCTCAGTTGCATGACTTTGATACCTGATCAGTATTTTATTTGAACATAGTCTCTGTTGACGGCACATGTTCTTTTCTAAGATATGTTATATTTAAATCAAAAACAAAAAAACACATTTTCTCACTCTGGCTGGCATGAGCCCCGAGGAAAAGCACATGGGAGCGCAGGGGGTTTGGCAGGGTGAGCTGGTGAAAGGGCCAGATTCCAGCATGGAGCTGCTGGGCCTGGCATTGCTCTGGGTTTCTTGTTTAAGGTGTCATGTCAAGTGGTCGTTTGGCTTATCTGGGTAGCTAATGATCCTGTGGTGTAATTAAAAATCCCACAGTGTGTTTCCTTCCTTTCCCACCTTCCTCGGGTGCACTTGAGAGGTCCGATGTCAGTAATAAATGGCAGAAAGGATAATTGTATGTTCATTAGTCCTGTCATTTCATCTGGGCCTGGCATCCCCTTCTGGTATTAACTGTGTTTCCACTGGAAATAGCTGCGCTGTAGCTTTCCAGCAGCAGCTTTACCATGGAGCAAACAGCGAAGGATGCATCAATGCTGGTTTAAGGAAGTACCCTGGAAGCTGAGGGTGAAAAAGTTTAAACTATTCCTTGTGCACAGTGTGCGAGTACGCTACTCTCACATATTTCCAATAACAGATACATCTTGCCTGTCATGGTGTTTTCCTCTAGTACTGCGATTGAAAATTGATAGCTCAATGCTGAATTTAATATCCCTTTCCAGTCATTTTGACATCAGTGGAGCTTCTTATTTGAAAAAGAAGTGTGAAATCAAGTGGTTCGGAGGCCTAGTCATATCCATGGCCTGTTTTGTTTGATTTTGTGTTTTCATAGTGAGGAACACCAACATGAGTTTCTTTTATGCAGGATACTATTTGTCTGAGTGGTGACTTATCAAAAGTTATAGCATGTAGTCTGTCTTCTCACTTCTTATCTCTTTTGCTAATGACATGTTTTATATGCTTAGAGGAGATGTGGAGTATATGCTAAGGATGGATTTTTAATGAAAGCTCTAAAATATAGTATTCTCATTAGTTCAGTGTTCCTTGAAATTTGCATTTGTTATGACAGCTTTGTCATCTTAGTCACTTGAATGAGTAACAGCAAATAGAACTGAATTTTTCCTGACTGGATGGATTGTCTTGTAAAGCTTTCAAAACAGTAGAGACGCAAAGGGGGAAAATGTTTTTTTCTTAATTTTTCTTTCCATAATAGACAAAGTTGTGCTCTGTTTCTGAATCTGCATTTGTCAAACAGAACATCAACAGGATTTGCAATGAGAGGCTGAGGAGAGGTTAGAAAGTTAAGAATTGGACTCTTGCAAGCTTGTAGGGTCAAAGCAATAAATAACACTAACAGGATGATAGAGCACCTCTGCAGCAGTGCTCCTGGCCTTTGATTTGTGGACTCTAGGTAACATTGCAGTAGATGTGACTTGGAGGGGAAAAAGATAGAGATCAGAGCTGAATGCTGCTGATGTGTTGGGCATGTCTTTCAAAAACAAGTGACCTTATTCCTCTCATAATACTAATGCACATTGTCAACTGAGTAGTTCTGAAGGACGTGAAAATTTCACCTTTCTCAATACTGCTGTGATCCTTGTAATATCCGGGAGAATAAGAGCAGTCTTTACATGTAGATGATTTTTCAAAATGCTGTGGATGCTAAAAACTTGCATTTGTTTAAGAAACATCTTTTAAAAAAAAAAAAAAAGATACAAATGCAGTGGTATCAGATCTGTCTCAAAATTTGAACCGGAAAAATGCCGGAGACCACGAGCCCATTTTGGGAGACAAAAGTGGGAATGGGCCTGTTGCTCTGAGTTGGTGTGGTGGTTTTGGTGGTGCCCAAAATGCTGGTGTTTGGGAGCAGTTAGGCAGCACCTCCGCCATCTCCGAGGCGGTCCATGGACTGGAATCTTGCTCACTTCCAAATCGTATTTGAGGAGGAAGGGGTCCTTCTAGAGCAAAACTGGAACAATTAGGGAGGACGATATGGTGAAAAGGTGGCCTTCCAGCAGCTTCTGCCCCGTTGGACTAAGGCAGTTGTGTCATTCCTTAGTCCACTACAGCTTCTAAAGCAACTAAAATCACATGGCAGCAACTAAGTAGTGGGTAGCGGGCTGCGCTCTATCCTGTTATTTCCAAGAATGCAAATAGTCATTGCAAGAGGACATTGAAAGGAAACGTGACAAAATGGACCAGAGCTTTGGGTCATTTATTATCAAGTCAGCTGAAGAAGCTAAGATGAATGAAGTATCCAGAAATCAGACTTAAGGTGCACAGACACTTTTTGCTGTAATTTTTTTTTTAAAAAGCTTTCAGTTTGGATCTTCTAAAAAAAATTGCAAGGTCCCTTAACTTAAAAACTTTCTTTGGCATCAGATATGTGGTTTTTTTTGTTTTCTTGCTTTTGTTTTATGCCTGTGAGAGAGATCTCGCAGTTCTCCCTCATGCCATTCTTCAGTACCTTTTCAGAAATTGTCATTATGAATTTAGGTAAAATTGCCTTTCTGACTTATGTCTCTTTGTAAGGGATAATAATGCAGCCCTGGCTCCTAAATTTCCTCTCTCCTTGATTCCTCCACCTACAGCCCTGATTATTCATCACTATATCCAAACAGCTTTAACCAGATAGTAAGAAAAAGTAAAGGTCTGCATATACAGTAATTCATTATATTCCAGAACTAAAGCAAATATTAACAAAGTTGAGTGGAACATAGGGGAAGGATCAGCTAACTCATTTTTATTGTTCCTAGAAACCCTTGGCAGGAAAGATTAATAATAATTTAAAAAAAATCCTCCTCGTTGTTAAACAAGGTGGCTCTTTGACTCTGGAGCTGAGCAGCTTTTTAAAAGGATTAACAGAACTTTGATGCTCTGATAGCTCATGCATTTTTCACTTGCAGAGGCTGGATGTCTGCTAGTTTGCTTCATGACTTCAGAGTGAGCGATGGTTTTGCACCCAGAAAATAGAACAGTGAAAGTAAAGGGTGCGGTATACCACAGTCCTAAGTGATAATTATTTCCTTTTTAAAGGAGAAACAATGTCACTGCATGGAATCTATATGCTGTTATTTTATTTATTTTTTTTATAAATGTGTATGACATCTGCATTGGTATTTCTTTGTACAGTGTGGGCACATTGCTGTGCTATACTACACCACTTCTCACTACAGTGAAGAAATGCCAATAGCATGTGACTATAAAATATTCAGGAGCAGTCATACTGACTTGAATTAAGGTTTATGCACAGTGATATACTGTGGTGAATTTCCGACTTGGAGGAATGTGTCGGTAAAATCAAGGTCAAATAATTATAGGATATGAATATATGTGACAGAAAAGAACAAGAATTACACATAATGTACTTATGAACAACTTCAGGAAATACCGTGAACAACTTCAGTGTCTACATAGCACAATTAAAGCTAGGAAGTCACAAGGTATTAGGTAAAAAGTAGATAGGACAAAGCAAAATAGTTAATTTATAAACCATTTTAAATATTTAGGAAATCAGAACCTAGGAAGAGCCAGGCTATCGTATTTCTGAAATATGATATTACTTAGATTGATATTGGATGGGCATTTGCTCGATTTTGGATTTTGACTTGTATGGTGTCGTTCTACAGGAAAAAAAATAGCAAGTCTGCATTCTGGTCAGAACAGTAAACAATAAATCCATCATTTAAAAAAAAGTCACATTAGGATAATGAAGTCTATATGGATGTTATTTTAAAATTTAGCTGGGGCTACTCATGCTCTCAGCATTCTCTTGTGCATTTGCTTGAGAATGTCTGGCGAGGTGTTTTCACATCTGTCAGTAAAGCCAAGCTCTAAATGCAAAGTACAGCACTTGGGAACACTTTACATTTTTGTGATGATCCCCAGAGGACTTTGAGCCTGTAAAAAGTGCAGAAAGGATTAAAAGGACCCCAAAATGCATTACTGTATTTTCATCTGCAAAAGGAACAATGTGACTCCAACTTGGTCCCAGAAGTTACATCATTTTGGACAATGGTCTTGCCAGATTGTATGTACTGCCTCGCTTGAGTGGTAGAAGTGTTAGATTTAGAAATCTTCAAGGCAAATTCTAGACTTGAATGAAATAATGTGAATTATTTTAGTAAATATCTATTTCTTCTATTTTAATAGATGGCAAAACAAATGCTCTGGTCACTGACTTGCAAAAATTTGAAAGATAGCCATGGAGGACCTGAAAAAGAAAGTTACTTGTGGAGACTAACAGAGACCAGACTCCGTGGAAGCTAAAATTCCTCAGGTCTTCTAATACTAGTCCAAATGGAAGCTAGACAAACCTATGCAGCCTTTGGAAAAGTCTGCATCCTTAAGAATGTCTACTGTCTTCTTCAGATCCCTGCAGAAGAGAGGGACATGTAGGCATGAGCTACGTTTCAGATGATGAAGGGAACCCTAATAGGGTTGGAAAGGCAGCAGACCTCTGAAGTGATAGATCAGGTGGCTTTGTTCAGAATCAGACCCATAATAGGGAAGTTGGATGTGTTGGAATTGCTAAATGTCTAAGTACTAGAACACAAGAGTAGAGTGCACGTTTTGTTATTGGAGATTTTCTCCTTTTTGTTTCTCTTTTTCTGTTGAATTTGGAGACTGATGGTTATGAAGTTTAGTGTCTTGGCTTGGCAGGTGTTTCTTAAACATGTTAACAGTGGTGCTTTTTCATTGAACGATGTATTTCTATTTGACTCTGTTAAACCTGTAGTGCAAACATGATATTTTAAATACTGAATAATAACTTCTGCTGGATCAGCTAAAGAGCAGAAAAAAGTAATTGGTGATATGGCAGTAACTGTGGTAACTGTACTGACCTACTGTACTTTATTCTTCATGTGTTCATTTATGTGTTCGTGCATATATTTGTATTAAAAATATCTACATTTAACATCCTTCCTACTCTTTTGGGATAGCTCTGAAAAGAGTGAGTTAGTCTGAAAAGGAATGAAACCAACCGTTTCCAAATCTCATGCACTTTCTCATGACCACTAGATTAAAAAATTGTTCTTTTTTCCCCAGTCTCTTGTAATCACCAGAAAGCAAAGCCCCTGGAAAAAAGCATTGCATGGAAATGCAGTGAGCAGCCCTGGGGTCTCCTCAGTGTCCTCCTGTGCCTGAGTTTGGCAGCACCCAGACTTTGAAAGCACTTGGCGACACACAGGGAGACCCAGGCCTTGTGGAGGGAGCTTCCAAGTGCTAATTGCTCTTATTTAATGTGATGTTGCATCATCTCCTCGTAGGTTCTTCATCTACTCATTTTCTCTGGCGCCAGCTGTTTCTTTTTATGAAGGCATGAGAGCATCTCCTCAGTTAAAGAGAATTCTTGACTAACTACAGTAAGCTTTTTTTATGGCTTATTACAGAAAGATTATACAGCTTAGCAGCACCCATGGTAATTATAAACTTAAGCCTCTCTCTTCCTATTTCAGGCGAGAACAAAATGCTGGTGCGCAGGTAGCAGAACATGCCAATAACTTGCCAGTGTAGAACACTTAAATGGCTTTCATTTGATACACTTGATTTTTGATCTTCTAAGTGTCTTGTAAATAATGAAACATAATGGTGGAATGAATTCACCACTTCTGAGATGTATTGACTTGATTAAATAATTAGCTAATTTCTCATATGCTACAGGACATCTCACCTTCAATCTTTGGCTTACCAGAATCTGAGAAGAAATATAAATGGCTGGACTTTCCAACCTGTGCTTTCTGTCAAGTATTCTTCTTGGTGTCTAACTAAATTTCCTGGACTTCCTCCATTTCTTACCCAACTACCTACCCCTTTAGAAAAATACTCAAAGCCGTTTTCTTGGCAGAGGGCAAAGGGAGAGGACCAAGAAAGGCAGGCACCTACTGACCCATCTGCTGGAACGTGTCTCCCAGCTTGCCTGGGCCACGTATGACTGCAGATGTCTCGATCGTGTCCGTGGAGCTTCTGCACCATTTGAAGCTGAGATTTGTTGCTCAGAGGGTGAACGCTGATGTAATCAGTGACGAGTCCCCAAGGTCAATATTTAGAGAGCTACTTTTTTGAGAATACTATTTGGGATTTGTGGAGCGAAGCAGGTGAGTGACAGGTTGCTTTTGAAAGAAAGCATGGAAGAAAGCGCAAAGGCATTTTTAGCCCTTGAATCTCGCAAGTTAGCCTGATACCAGCGGGTGAAGGTGGTTCAAAGCCTCTGTGCTCGCCACTCATCTTTGAGCTGTTTTTCCCCAAAAGAGACCCCAAGTGATTAATCCCATGTTCACAGCAGGAGTACCACCTCACATCCCTGTTACACGTTGCGGGGTGGTTGATGCTGCCTGGACACAGCATCAGTGGTGATGTGGCACATGGAGGGCATGGCCTGAGGAGATGGTGTTGTCCAGAAGATACCGAGCCGTAACAGAGTGGAAAAGAGGAACTGAAAGGGGTGGGAGCTCTAAAGTCAGGGAGTTGCCAGCTTTGGGCAGGAATGTAGCAGGAGTGCCGCTCCATACTTTTTTTTTTTTTTTAATTGCTACTTCTGTTCAAATTGTGATGGACCTAATTTTGTTCCAGAATTTCAGGCTGGTGGCTTTGTGAGTTACCTGCCCTTTCTGAATGCTTTATCCTCAACAGCTTTTCCCGAAGGTTCCCCTGGCAGCTGGCTGAGACATGTCCATCCCTCCTCTTCTCTGCGATAAATTTAGCAAATGAATTCCGTGCCTCTGGTTTCCAGTATAACTTGATGTAGCAATAAATAATGATCTGTCCCTGAAGCCAGTTAAAATAAATATGCCTTAAAATGTCTAATTAAAAATCAATCAAAGAGCTTATATCTGCATTTATTTCTTTTAAAAATATCCAGGTTTAATCTACAAGGCATAAATAATCTTTCCACTGGTAACATTAATGGCAGGCCATTATATACATTTTTTTTTTTCTGCATAGAAAGACAAATTGAATATATGTGCACACTAGTCCCTCCATGTATGTTTGCATAATCAGTAAAACTAGCAGTATGTGGATATTATATATTTAAAGAAACACTTTGAGATTCTTTAAGTTTAGTTCATTTATCCAAATATTACTAAAATGGCTGGGTAATAACTTGTGACAGCTATGGTTTTGCTGTTAACGTTTGGCTTTTGTGGAGGTTTCCAAGCACTTTCTAATGAAGTCAGTGTTTTGATCTCCTTTGCTGCAGGTGGAAATGCTGGGATGCAAAACAGGGATGTGACTTGCCTAACGCTCCTAGAAATGAAGGCAACTGAATCTAGGTCCCCATGTTACCATCCAGTCCATTCGTTCTAGGGAGCTGTCAAGTCCTGTACCTTTACTTTTGTTGTAAGAGCACATAGCAGCCTTTGGCCTGGTCCAGGGCCATGGCATGCAACAGGCAGATGGTTAGCAGGTATCCGTGATCTGAATGTCTTGCCATCTAAATGGGCTTTGCCAGGAGTAAAATGAGGAGTAAAATGTTGAAGCGACATGTATCGCTTCAGTATGAGATCAGGCCTCAGAAGAGTTGGTAACTTCACTAGGAAAGTCTTCACATTTTGGCCACTTTTGCTTTTGTGTTATGAAAACACAATTGCCATGGAGTAAACCTGCCATTCTCAGAACGCCTTGTGAGCAGGTGACTAGTGGAAGTAGAGCAGATCCTAGGTGTGTGTGGTGCTGGTGTTTTGTTTTGTTTTTCTTCTTGTTGCTCACACCTCAAAAATTCATTGTCATTCTGGTTTAATACAATGCAGTGGAGGGATTTTTCTTTTGATTTCCTTGTAATGGCCGTAGCCACTGGTAATGCTAAGAAATGAGGGGTACCTTAATGAGCAGAAATGTGGCACTGGTTCAGCTCTTTAACAGCTAACTAAAACTAACCATTAGCTGGAAAAGAGGGAATTGCTCTGTCAGTATTTTCAGTAGCTCTTTCATTCTTTCAACTGTTTCAGGACAATAACTTTTACGTGCTGGTGGCATATCTTTGCTCTGTGGTCACAGCCCTTTAAGTCTTCCAGTTTGATGGAAGATTTCTGTGTTCTAATGTAGCTAAAATCACCAGTCCTCTTGACAGATACATAATTTTGGCTAGCTTTAGTCAGGAGTAACTTAATCAGCTGCCTACCTGATAATTGAAACAAATAGATCCATTTTATTCAGCATTCAAAATGCAGTAAGACACTAAAAGGGAGGAAAAGAAAAAGATCTGTTCTGAAGATTTTGGAGTAAAAATAATGCAAGATTCTTCTCTTCTTTCATGAAGATGAACCAGGTGATTCTTTTGTCTAGCATTTTTCTTTTTTTCCCTCCCTCCACTTGCATACGCTTTTCTGAACTTGGCTATGGTTGTGCTCACTACCAAGGGGGAGACAACGCTTAAATTTAATTTAACAAACAGATAGATGGGCTCTACAAGTTACCTGTGCTGATCCCCATGCTGCGGGTGCATATTTGCACAGCTGCCCATATAGGTTTTCCTGACGTTTCTATTTGGGCATTTTTCCATCACTGGATAGAAGCCATTGCTTTATAGCTCACGGGAAGGCCAGAAGCACTGGTTAAGCAATTGCACTTGTTGGTGGCACTGAGCAGAAGAAGGGCCTGTCAGCCCATCTCTCCTAGCTCAGAGACTGGGGACAGCCTGTCCTTTGTAAATTTAACCCACACCACCTGTATTCCCCTACAACACTCCATTATCCATTAAGGATTTTTAAGAGAAACAGTGTAGCAATTAAGCCTGGTAAGGCAATGAAAGCCCTGGGCTTGCTGAGAAATCTATCTATAAACTAATTAACAGTACAAATAATTCCGACTAACTGGAGGTTTATTCTCCTTGAATAACTTGATTATCTCTTTTATTTAATTAAGCTGACAGTCTTTTGAGGGTGGAATAGCAAACTATTTGGTGAATATTAGAGCGAATATTGTTTCCACTAAACAATTTCAAATAGCCCAGATTTCTTTATATTAATATAGAATTTGCAAGAGAATCAAGATAGGTTATTTTATTATTACATCTTTAATTGTATTTTGCTTATTTCAGACAATGAATGTAAGCTAAACTTCACTTACATTCCCAAGTTCAATTGAAAAATAAGTATTCTTGATTAGCCATGTAGGGTCCTTAGAGCAAAGCCAACAGGCCTGACAACTTTCAGAATGGTGACACATATAAAGCTGCTGTGCTTGGAACACAAATCTGTGTGTTGCTCATGTTTTAAGCAAGTTTCTTACAAGTCTATACAAGTTTAAGTTCTTAATATAGTGGAGAATGGAATGAATAAAGCTAACAAGCATTTTGTCTATATTTCTCCCTAAATGATATGAGAAAGTTTACGACTTGAAAAACCCTCAAAATCTTTGGTTGACTTCCAGCTTATCCGAGCTTTTCACTTTTTCTTCCTTTTTTTCCTCTCTCCATCTCCCTCTCTTTCTTTTCCAACAAGGTCTTTAATACTTAAAGACAGCAGAACTTCACATATACCAAATTTGTACTGTTTTGTAATGTTCAGATTAAGATTCTCATTGGGAAACACTTGGACTATTAAATCAAAGTGTCCAGGTTTCTGTTCTACATGCTAGTGACCCTTGGATGGTGCCATACCAACCACTGAGCAGTAATAAAATATCTCTTTTTTTTTTTCCCATTTGTTTCTTCTCATATTAAAGATGCATGAATCTAAAGACACTAAAGACACTTATGCTATTGAGAGCATCCCTTTTCAAGCAGACTACATTCCAGACTCCTTTTTGTGTTAGGAACAGGTGAGAGGAGATTTTTACAAAGATTTCTTTAATAATATGTAATATCTGATAGTCAAGAATTGGAATTTAAGGATTAGGGACACTATTAAGTTTTCTTTTTTTTTTTTAAAGACAGAGAGGAAGAAAAGCACGAGAGAAACAAGGACGAAAAACAGATGGTAGATGCGTTTTGCTTTCTGGGAAATAAAGTTAGAAAGGTGCTTTTGCTCTCTGTTTTCTTGGAATCATTAAATGACCTGGTCCTTTTGTTGAGGAAATAATTTAAGCAAAAGCTAATGGATACAATGCTGTTTGTCATTAACTTGTACCTGCCAATAAACAAGGAAATCCATCTGTTATGTAGTCACTTTCTACGTGGGCCTGCAAAGACATTTTCCAAATGTCAGTGTTCACAGGGAAAATAAGGAAGGAGACTGAAAGGCCACCCAAATTCTTTGCAAACAGAATATTTACTTAAAGAAACTAAGAGCAGGTCCAAGACAGCAGCATCACTTTTCCATTTCTTCCTTTTTTCTTATTACTTTGCTAGCAAAAGTTTTCATCTGCTGTTTCCATTCTCACGCTGCTCTTTTTTTACTTGATGTCCTAATAGATATTCCACTTCAGCTCAGTCCTGCACTTAATTTTTCTGCCCTCGTTGTTTCACTGTTTGTTTTTCTTTTCACTGCTATATTTCCTGCTGGCACCAGTGATGCAAATTAGTGGATGTGTTTGGAGCAGGGCCACATTGGATGTCCAAGTGCTGTCAGCTGTCCAAGCAGAGCGCTGCCCTGCTTACTCCCTTTCCTCCCCCTGAAAAGCACTTAGGCTTCGCTTGTGGACATGGAAATGCTTTGTCTTTAAGCAAAAGGGCAGGCTTCCTAATTTTGTACGTTGTTGAGACTTCAGGGTTTTTTAAAATCTTTTTTTATTGAATTTGATCTTCAGCAGATTCAGCAGATGTTGCAAAGCAAATAAACCATATGCAGCGGTTGTTAGACATTACTCATGGAGTAATCCCTTTATCCAAATGTAAAAGTTAAACATGTGAAACCATATCCTTAGATAACTGGAGAAGTTCAGTATGTACTCAGAAAGCCCCTGCAACTAATCCACTTTGTGTCTGATATAGTCCATCCTCTCTTAAGGAAGGTAAGCAGCTTGAGGGAAGGTGGATTCGTGACCATGCTTTTAAACAGATGTAAGCTAACCGCAGAGGGACAAACTAATTGCTGATGTAACACTGCTGACTTCAGTGAATTTACACTAGGGATTAATGTAGTCCTTTCTCTAATACATGTTTTCAGGGAGAGAAAGACAGTTTTTATATGAGTTCAGTACAAGATCTGCTGGCATATAAACAAACCAAAGAATTGTTCCCTTCTCAGACATCTGTTAGCATGAATGTCCAAGCCTTGTGTATCTGCCACAGGTTGTTATAATATAGCTGCATTACATTAACAAAACAAAACAAAAAACCCCATTTGGTTTCTTCTTTAAACAAGAACTTACAAAAATGACTTTCAGGTGGAGGGAGGGGTGATTTGGCAGCGTTCCCTTGGCAGGGCTGTGGATTACACATGAGGGAAAGTTGTTTGGTGGTGGAGTAGACAAATTGCTTAACAATTAATAAAAATAATGCCTTGTATTTATATATGACAAGGTGCTGCATGGGAATTATCTTCTCCCCAGCTGCTCTCCACCAATAAAATATAGTCAGTTCTGTAGGTTTTTAAATTACACATGCCAAAGTGGAATAGAGCTTTAAAAAAGGGTGACACCCTGCTGATTTGCACTAGGAAAGTAAAAATGTGGTTTCATAGGCTACAAATTAGACCAGTTTATCTAGACTACACAACTCTGCTAAAACCCTTGCAATCATTAAGGCCCAACATCAGCCAGGGCTTTAGTTTTAGGTGAAGTAAAACTGGGTAAACCATTTTAAACATCAAGTCCTGCTGTAGCAAAATTGTCTTGACTAGATCAGGAACCAAATAAGGCAAGAAGAAGAAAAAGGAAAGAGAATCCTTTTAAATACTAGTTTTTCATTTGTAATTGTTGCTTCCTAGACTCAAACTGAAAAATTTCAAAACAAACATGTATGTTTTTACCCCCTAGTTTTAAGCAGAGAGATGGTAACACTTCTACATGTACATAAGCAGAAATGAAAGGTACAGGTAGACTCATTTGCCTGCAGTTGTGCTTCTCCTCAAGTACTGACTTTATGTGAGTTCAGTTTTCAATATAAAATGGCTTTATCTCTAAAAGTTTCTTGCATTTTATCTAAGTGCTTCTTAGTCTTCGAAGTACAGCACTAGTACAATACAGTCCGTAAAAGTCATAAACAGAACTTATATAACTCAAGGGTCCATTTCCTTTGGGTTGGGGAAAAAAAATTCCTTGTTTTATGTGAATGCTTCTTTTCTGAGATGGGCTTGATTACCTAATCATCTTGAGGTAAAACAAGTTGTTTTGAGATTTAAAAATATATATATATTAAAGAATATCAGCCTAAAGGTCTATGCTGGTTAAGCTACATCTACTAAACCATGCCTTTGGGATGCTGACAGTTCTGAATTAGAGTAGGGAACTCTGCCTTATTTTGGCTTTCGCAAGATATCGATATTTCACACTCAGTCCCAAGCAGATGGGTTTGGTAGACTCCTCCATCAGGACTTTTAAGGATCTCCTGGGCCATTGAATCCAGGTGCTTACTGTCACATCTTTCACAGATGTCTCAGGCTTTCTCTTACAAACAGCTAAGTTTCTTGTTTCCTGTGCTTCTTGGGTCTTTCTAGGATTCTATCCACTAGATTTGTGTGCTAAATTTATTCTCAGTTGGCTGACAGCCATTTGCTTGCAAGCCAATATCCTCTTTACTGCCTCCCTACCTGTCAGTAGGCTGGACTGGGCTGCTTCAGACTGGTGAACAGCACCTGGACAGTCACCATCGCATTTCTGCTTTGCTGTGGTCTACTAAGAGGTGTCATTGACATGCAATTAAAATAGTTCACCATAGGCATGGATTGAGACAGTATTGAATAACAGGTGCTATTTTACTTAATAGACACGTAGATGTGCATGTTTGAGACTTTTGTGTAATTGTCAAAAATGAATCAATACTAGTTACTAGTATTTGCTAGTAAAGATGCTCTAGTCGGAGGCTGTCAATGTGGTCCTGATTTTCCCCTATGAGGTTCAACATGATATGTTCGTGTGATTGGTAAAAGAAAATGGCTTTTTAAATTCCTCATGCAGCCTAAGTCTGACACTAGCAAAGCTAACTTCTCTTTAAGGTTTCCTTAGTTAATTTTTTGTAAATGAGAACACTCAAGTATCTACAAATAGCCAACAATATACAATAGCTGAAATATTTCTCTAATAAAGTAAATCCTTTTAAATGCAGTTTAGGGATCATTTAATGAGGTTTCTCAATGATGCCTCTGCAAATTTACTTGAGTAAATTTTGAGCCCTTACCAGAGCTCTTGGGCAAACAAAGCTTTACTTCACCAACTAATAACTGTACTGCTGTACTGAGAGCTGTGTGACATTGGAGCAATGAACTTACAGACCTACTGAACCTACAGTGTTCTGCACCATAATGTTCATGCATTCATAGGGGAAGTTATGAATCAACATGGGCTTCTCTAAATAGCTATGTTCATTAAGGTAGAATAATTGTGTACTTGTAGCACATACCAAAGACTTCCAAGCTAAGAATTTGCAAAGGAATAAAGGAAACTGGTGAAATATAGTGGGAACAAAAGGTCACTTCAAATAAGTAAATAACATGGAGACTGTAAAACACAAAGACAAAAGAAGGGCCAGAGTATAAATAAACGTGCTTATACTTTAAGTTCTTTTTTAACCAACACTTAGTATTTATAAATCACTTACACGGTCAGAGTACACACACAAAAGAAAACTAAAGACTTAGTTTGCACTGAGTTGAAGTGCCTGCTTAGTTTTCAGTTTCTTAATACTTTTATTTTTATCCAATTTTGTTTGTGTCCTTTCTGTCTGAATCTTCTACCACTTTTCCAATGATGATAGAAAAGACTTCTGCTGTATCACAATTGAATGACTGTTGAAAATTCCTTTATTTATTTATTTTTTCTTTTTAAGAGCTTTTTTGTCTTGTGGCCTGGTATCCTAATTGATAACAGGGAAATGCAAAGAAGCCAAGCAGGGTTGAACTGTGATCCACATTCCTAAGAATCTCCAATCAGAAAAGATATACAAAGATATTCAAGGTACTACTTCTCAAAAGCAATCTTTAATGACAGTAAGTTCCTCAGTGTAACAGAGGCTTAACTAAAATCCAGCAAGTCTGTAGACTTGTTGTCCACACCCCTCTCAAGAAAAAAAAAATCCACTTGAATCCTTTCAAACACGTAAGGCGCTGCATAGATTATGCAACTGGAAACATGACAACAGTAGGAATTTCACAAGTCTGAAGAATACAGAGGTGGTTCAATTCCCAGTGACTCCTGCAGTCAATTATTCAGACATACAAAGGAAACTTCTGCCTAGCAAGAATAGCAGTTCAAAGTATCTCCTCCATCTCAACCTCTCAATTTTGAGAAAGGAAGAAGAAAGTTGTGGTGTTAGACTTTATTCTGATAGTCATCCCAGAAGTCCTTGTCCTCTGCATGGCTCTGTGTCTGTGTGTCTGATCACTGGGAGAAGTCAGAAATGGGTAGCTGAGCACCAAAGAGCATTTTGTAGACTCCTAACTGCCAAAAAACAATTGTTTCCAGGTGTTTTTTATTTAAATACAGAGAGCACCACATTATTAATCTGTCACTAAGGCAACATGAATGATTTCTGCTTCTTTTGTCTCTAAATTTACATTATGGACGTGATGAAAGTTTTTGTTATTCTGAATTGCTTTGTTAATTAAGATTGCTTAAGCAAGCATTTTGTATATTTCTTGGCTTTATTCTGTAGCACAGAACAGTTCTGATGTCTTATTCAGAAAAATGTAGCCTTTACTCCTTTTATGTCACTGCCTCATTGAATTTCCAAAACACATCTCTTGGTTTAAGAAGCTTTGGACTGAAGCACCTCCTTAGCAGGTTAAAAAAAAAACTTAAAAGTAGTATATGATGGAGTTTCCCCCCCTCTCCTTTTTTTTTTTTTTTTTTTTTTTTTTTCCAGGTGTGTTCTCGTAAAGATGATCCCTGTGCTGTCCATGTGTATTCTCTTTGGACTATAAATTCTCAAAAATATTTTTATGGTGATGTATTAACCCTGACTTCTGAAGGAAACTTAAGGTTTGTTTATCTTGGAGCTTTTATTACTGATGCCTTCAGAAGAGTGATGGCTGCAGATACAAATCAAAAAATAAAGGTGGGAAAGAATTACTACTTGTTAGAGATCTTTATCTTTTCTGCTAAACTGCAGAGAAGTGAAATAGCCTACATTACAGATCAAAAATGGAATTCAGTTAAGAAATATCCAAACCCTATAAACTTTAAAATGCAATATTCGTACTGAATAGGTTGCTTTCTGAGTCTTGAGCTCTAGTGATCTAGTCACTGAGGTCAGTGGAATACTTTTCTTCCAGATAGTGCTGCTTGATCATAAACTAGCTGATGCTGTAGTCTTAACAGCCTTCTTCAGTGACATCTGTTAGAACTTACTGAAGTCTGTGCTCCTGAATTAGCTTCCTAATTTATTTTGCTGGTGATGCTAATTGCTAGGTTTGCTAAAGGAAACTGGACCCATACACGGGAAGACATCAGCACATACAAGCTTGCACAATGTCCTTGTTCAGTAATGCTTCAATCATTTTTAAAAGTTTGTCAGATAACACTTAGCTCTGCTCATGAGGTTAGCCCAGTGCTTAGAGAATACAGCATGTCCCCCTTTTTTTAAAACTGTTTTTACTGAATTGGATGACCATAAGTGTGGTGGGAATTTCAGGTTCTGAGGCATACAAGTTGAAGACGCAAGGTCCTCCAGGTTCAGAAGACTTGGTATATGTTAGTTTTACTAAAGATGACATGTTATTTTAATTACTTGCAACCTCCTTTGAGCTTTTTTAGATTATCTTGTAAATCAATCTTATACACAAGGCTGTTGAAGGGAGGGAAATGTATTAATTTATATAAATGAATGGTGTGTTTACATTTAGATTATACGTTTATGTAGGCCTATTTATGACCTGAAATAAATTATTCTTGTCTAATACATAAATTTTGATAAACAGCTTTATCCTCACCTGTTGTGAAAATGTGGTCTTTTCTACTGACTATGCCAGAACTAAGGATACTAAGATATTTAAAAACATAATTTTCTCTACTCATATATAGTTTCAGGTGAATGAAAGACCTCTGAATGACAGCTAGATGTTAGCAGGAGCATGAGCTCTTCTACATTGTTTCAGTGAGAGATAATGTCCTCCTAGCACTGTGCTCCCCTCATACCTGATTTAAAAACTTTCTGCAGATTTGTGTTACCTTTCACTAGTTTCTCCCAGCATCTTCCAGATAGGGCTGGATAAAGTTAAGAAGAAGGAAAATAAATAAATAAAAAGGCAGAAAAAAACCCTCAATATTACAACACAAGATTTATGAAATTAAGAATTAGATTTAAGTGGAATTACCAGAATTAAAAAAGACTTATTGTATCAGAATAAATGAAAACTATGCGGTTATAGCCCTCTTTAGCCTTTTTATAGTGATCTTTTTGAAAACACACAGCCAATGTGCACTAGTTCTGCTCTGAAGAAGACTGCTAGGGAAGTCATTGCTAGCATACCACAAGCTCAGTTGTTCTTATTAAAAGCTTACTTGAGGAGGAAAAAAAAATAGACTGCCAAAATCATACCCACTATAGTTGAACTCCATGTTAGGCAGCTCTGATCCCATCATCTAGATTTAAAAGGCAGAGTCTGCATGTGTTGTGTGAGCTGTAGGGTTCATTTTGATGTAAAATGGAGTTTTAAAAGGGACTTTATAGTACAAATGCAAAATGGGTGAGCTTTGTTTATGGTGAGCTGAAGTTTTTTTTTTTTTTTTTTTTGAAATGGAAATAACTGGAAACAGCTACTCAGGACTTCCAGGCCAGAGCTGAAGTCACAGGTGCTTTTTCAAGGTTTAGGAATTATAGGAATTAGACAGTTTCAGTTCATTTGTTTATGGACATGATGCGCACACTATAGATGAACTTGTAGCCTTTAGTAAGAAGGCTTGAGCCAGCCATAAAAAGACTGAATTACTTCTCTTCCTAAGAGAGGGTCTCCTCTTTTGATCGAGATTCCAGTTGCCTCAGGGTCAGCATGGAGCAGCTTGCATAATGTCCTGTTGGCTGCGCCCCAAACCCACATATATGTTCCTCTGGTTTATGCTGCCATCGCTTGCTTAACCTCCACCAGCCCCAAGATGAGAAGATCAAAATAAAAAAGGGAGCAATCCAGATGGAAAAAGGTGGCCAAATGTTTTGGTGAGGCTGGGATGGTCCCTTAATAGTATTCTTCTGTTGTCATAAATATAAAAGCTATTCTTGTGCATTGAAATACATCAGTTTTCATCACCCCTGATCTTTGTTCTTCCCTTTCAGGCAGATACTGACTTTTGAAACTCTACCCTGCTTTGCATTATTGCTCTAATGAAAAAGAGAAGTCCACCTCGCCTCACAGTAGCAACAATTTCCAGAGAACATTTTCCTATAGAGCAACAAGTCTTGTCAGTGAATGACATTGTCCATTGGAAAGGATTTGGCCTTTCTAGATCTGACTCAAGTCATCAGAACTGCCATTCTTACAGAAGCTCTGTCTTAAACATGCATATTCATAGACTTAAGCAAATATGTGCTTAAGTAGTTGTTTGTGCTTAACGCCCCCACCAAAAAAAAAAAAAAACCCTGAAGAATCTATTACTTAAATTATTGTTTAACTATATTAAAGGGAGATACAACTCTTCTTGCTAGTAAGAAAGAACATCTCTCAGACTACGCAAATATGCTTATAATGAAAGATGCTCCTGAAAGAAGTGCTTCCCTAGGTGTTTAAAAACTTTTGATTTCCTGCTCAGAGCAGAAGTAAAGCATACAGTTTGGATGAACTCTTATTCCTCACTGGGTAGCCTTCAAAGGAGGAAGTGAAGAATGGAAGAGAGAATTCAAGAACAACAAAAAATACAGAGTTGCATGAAATATTTAATTTGACTTTAAGAGCAAGCTTGACCCAAAATAGCTTCAGTTAACTCATAATTAACTGAAGGTAAAGAGACTATTTTTTAAAATAAAAGCAAGTCCTGAAGCCCTTATTTCAGGATCACTTTCTGGTTCCACTGATGTAATTCAGTAGCTTTTCTGGTATCTTGGAAGATGCAATATTTAAGACCAGTGTAGTGAGAAACAGATTTTTGACATAGATGAATGGTTGCAATTGTACCTTGGCATCCTCAGCTTCACATTCCACAAAACATGTGTTTAAGAAGCTATATTATTTGTATGTATGTATGGTTTAGATGATTCTTTTTTGGTAGTTAGCTAGCTATATTTCTTCTTTGGTGCAATTTGGCATATATTGGAATGGGAGACACATCAGGCTCTTAAGAATGATTTGCTAAATTGCAATATGCAAATGTAGCAAAGCTGTATCTTAACTGCACCTTATTGACATTAAAAAAAAGAATTTTGCTGAACCGGATATAGGGTGATATTTCAGGCTGCTGAATATATGAAAATAGATGGCTAGATCTTATCTTCTGATCATGATTCTGGGGAATACAGAAGCAGAGATAAAGAGACTACTGGGACACCAACTTATCCAAGGCAAAGCAGATTGCGTCTAACTTTTTCACATCAACTTCCTTGCTCTTGCAGCCTCCATTTGCTGCTGTATTTCTGCTGGTGCTGCTCCCTCAGCCCTCAACACAAAAGCTGTGCTACTTGGAGCTCCTTCAGAGACAGAAGTTTAACAGAGGGCCAAGTCAATGTCAGGGAGCGAAGGGTGAATATACAGGAGTCTGTCAGGATGCAATTTTTATTTCAGCTTCTTCACACAAGGTCAGTACCATACACTTGACCCCCTTTTCAAATTTTGACTCTAAAATTAATGAGCTGCAGTTTGTACAAGTTTATCAAATCAAAACTGAATCAAAAGAAAAGAAATTCTAAATATAAATTGTTATGCCTTTATTTTTTTTCCTGCCACGTGCTGATGATGCCACGTGCTCTAGGTGACCCTGCGTGTGCAGGGGGTTGGACTAGATGACCTCTAGAGGTCGCTTCCAACCTTAAGCATTCTATGATTCTATGATTCTGTGATTATATATATATATATGGAGTAATATATTGTGTGTATATATATGTGTGTATATATACACACACACTATACATATATATATTTTATATATATATATGGAATATATATATTCCATTTGGAGTATTATATTGTAATAGCCACCCTGCTGTCAGAGCTGTTTGAAGCACTCTAAGTTCACATCACCCAGACTTCACAAAATACTGACCACCTTTCAGTTCTCAGAGTTTTGCAAGACTGGGAGTTTGAAAAGGCCCACATTCACAGGAAGCTGTTGTTCTTATAGTTGAAAATTGCTGTGGATCTCCAGTGAAAGTGTCAGTGGCCTATGGTCGTACTTGTTTGTGTAGGTTTGCAACAGTTCAGGGACTTCCTTAAATTTCTATCTAACTGCATCTCACTTCAGTGCAGGTAGCTGTTAGCTATTCTTCAAAAGTTTCTCATGGTCTCCTGAGCTTCCTGTGTTTTTTGGTGTGTACCATGGTGTGTAATTGCCTTTTTGGTAGTGCACCACTCAGTCTGCTGTTAATGAAGGCAAAGCTGCCTTTATTTGGGAGCTGTCATTTCCATGTGTTTTTGCAGGATACTGTGAGGTTGCTTATTCTAAAGACAATGTGTTTTTAATGTTATTTTCTAAAGAGGTGGAACTTCCCCATCTTCACAGAGAGAGCTATTTCTGTGTTCATTAACTACTGGGCAGGATGTTGCTCCTAAGACAACTATAAATGAGGATAGCATAAATCATGATAATGATGAGGTGCTGGAGAGAATAAAAGGTCTAAACAGTATGGAAATCAGTGGGAAGAAATGGAATTACTATGAGAGGATTGGGGGTGTTTGAGGATCAAATGGATTTGGCAGAACATGTAAATGACAGATAAAGGGAAGTGAAAAGAGATTGTGCAAATGGATACAAAATGCTTGCAAGACAGAGGAGATTCTGGGCAGAAGAAGATACAGGTGTTTAAGAGTGAGGATGTATAAAGGAGCAAGACATCTTCTGTGCTGTGAGTTTAACAGGAGAAAGTTAAATAGTGCTAAGACCATATTTAAGATTTCTGAAAGCAGAAACACAGTGGCTTATGATGTGTCCATGCATGGACAAAAAAAAAAAATCGTCTTTTATTTGTAATAGATATGCTCAGTTCCTGGCCTTTGAGAATTATTTTTTGAATGCTCTTAGCACCTCATCTCAAATTAATAGTCAGCGGCTTACTGAAATAATGAATTACTTAAATGAATATCTCTTTACTAAGTAAGCAGTGGAGAACTCTACCAGCAAAGCTCTAGCAGAAATAAAAACATTTGTAATCCCTTCATCTTCAGTTACTTAGAAATGGAAAATATTCCAGCTTCTAAAAGACATGAGTGGCTTCCACAAAAGAGCATGCTTGTGCATTATTGAGACAGCAAAAGTTACAGCCAGAAAATTCATCAGGTAAAATATTTTCCCTTTCTCTAGGGATGACTTATGCATTCAAGTAATTTGACTTTCAAAAACAAAGTGAAAATTTTTAGTCTGATAACAAGCTTGCAGTAATTCATTTTAAAGTCTAAAGACTAAGAAGCTTAGACTGCATGTTTTTTTGAAAAAGACACCATTATCCCAGTTTGATGAGATAAAGTACCAGATGCTTGAAGAAAAATGTTCCTTGCTTCATCTCAGAATTAATCTTTAAAATATGCTATTTCATCCTTGTCTGAAGAAGTTTCTGAATAATTATAGGTTATCTTTTGAAATGGAGAGAAGGTTTTCCTCCTTTATGCAGATAGTGGGGTATGAGCACACAGGTGCAATTCCTATTGATTGCAGTGGCAGCATTTGCCCCTGCATATGCTTTCAACCCATTCAACTGCAGTATTTCCCTCCTGGCTTAGAAATGCAAGTGAAGTGATATACTCCCGTTTCTCGACCGTTTTGGCTTTCTTCCCTGCAAGGGAGGAAAAAAATATTACTGAGTTTCCTTTGGCCCAGAAGAGACAGGAACATCTGTTACAGCTGTGCTGCGGGGCTTGCTGGCCACGCTTGGCGCTGAGGAGCTGCTCTTGGTGAGCAGGATCCACAGCAGCTTTTCAGATGGGCAGCCTCGCCGTGCTGACCATGCTGCTAGTGATGGTAGTAAAGCGAGGAGGCAGTTGTGGGGCTTCTAGCAGGAAGAGGAGGCAGCAGAGCAAGAAGGCAGTGGCTGCTGCTGAGTTCTGCATCGGCTCCAGCCTGTGCGTTCTGGTACGTGTCATGTTGCTGCTGCGTTTTCCAGCTGGAAAAATGTTTGAGTGCAGTGTGAGACTATACAGATGCTTGAAGAATGGAAGTTTTTGGGTTTTTGAGTCACCTCCTGCTTTTTTTTTTTTTTTTTTTTCTTAGCATGAATTCTGACTTCTTTCATATTCTGCTTTTTTTTTTTTCTGCAGAAGTAATAAGCACTGTGACACTTGTTTTGTTTTTTGTATTTTTTGGTTTTGTTTTTAAGAAAGCAAGAAAAGCTAAAAGGGCACAAAATACTACTTAGGGCTAAAGTGAACATAGAGGAAAGTTTATTTTCCATAAAGCAAATATTGCATTAGTGTGTTCAGATTACACTGAAAACAGAACAAATGTGTGCTTGTTTTATCTCTAGGCTCAAAGTCCTAAGCAAATTACTGCAGTTGCAAAGGTTATTGCATTTCAATGGACCCACAAACTGCCTGTGTACATATTTCTAGCTCAAGGCTAATGCAAAGCAATGCATACTATCTTAGCCCCCAAAGAAACAAAGATTAAGCTAAATAGCATTAGCTTGTTTGCTGAGAGTGTGCATGTAGACAGCAGGGATTCATCCGATGTGTGGTAATTTGTGAGGCTACAAATAAGTGAAAGTTGACTGAGAAGCTGGACCTTCAGTCACACGCCAAATAGTGTCTGTTTGCTACTCTTGAGCTAATGAGATGAAATCCCATGAAGAGTGGAGGACAGTCCAAGAGAGTGATAGGTTTACTGCTAGAGTGATAGATTTAGTCCCCTCCTTTCCCCAGACTCTTTGGTGGGAGAGGGCCTCCTTTTGTTCCACATCCTATAAAAGCAAGGATGAGAAATCAAAGTTTTGTATTTCACCTGGAGTGTTTTGGGAGTAAATGCACCAAAAGCTGGAAAATGCCTAGATAACTATAAATAACATGAATAAGCTGTCAAAGCTAGGTAACTTAAAAAGCATAAGCATAAGCCTAAGTAAGACTTCACTAATTAATATGAAACTCCATTTGGATTAGATAGACCACTTTGAATTTTTAGAAGAAAAGGGGAAAACAAAACCTCAGATTTCCCAAGAGCACTGAGCCTGGACACTATTCCCTATGCCTCTGCGTGTAGTATCATCTTATGTATTCCCTAGTCAGATGACGTATTAAGAAGAAAAAATGAAGGTTCTATATCTAGCATGTGAATACTGCCAACATGCTATGTATTAAGCTTCATCAAAGTGTTTTTGGGGTCCAAGAGACCGTACTGATATAGAAGCAACATTATATTTGATTATTAAATGACTTGAAAGATAGATGTGGGTATTAATGCAGCACATCTGCAGTTCTTCCCTGTGCCCTTTGATCTAGCAGATGATAATTTGTAATGGCATCACCTCAACCCCAGCCCACCTGCAGTTTGTTACGATAGCAGCCAAAGTGCATTAATGCTTAGTTATTGGCAACCAAAATGTTGGCTGACCAAAAGAAAAAGTCACTTGTCATTTATCAACAGCCCTTCACCTAGTAACTGCTGCTCATGAGGTACTAGTGCTGTCCACTCGTTTCCACATCTGCTTCCTAAATGTCCATGAGACTTTCTTCCCCGTCCCCCTCCCTACCAATTGCCATGTATTTAGCTTTCTGTATGCCAGTATTTGGAATTGCTTTAATGAGAACGGATGCAAGAAAGGCTTCTCCTTAGCATGGGCTGGACACCTGCTGATTAGGAGTGGTGCTCTACCTTGCTACAGCTGACAGAAGAAGCTGTTTAGTGTGTGGTGGGGCTGGCAAGAGGGCCACTTCTGAGTCCTGTTGTCTGGCAGCTTGGTGCAGAGAAGCAATCAAATTCATGTCAGCAAGACAAGAATTTTAATTGACAGTCAAGCTACTCAAGGTTATTAGGCTGGCCTTAATTCATAGCTTCAAGGCAACTAGTTTCCTTTTAGATATATAGATATATAGTTCTATCTCTGTAGTTTGACCTCTCAGGTATCTGGTGTTTGGTTTTCCATCACAGAATCTCCTTAGGCTGGTCATCTTCCTCAGAGGAAATGATAAGGGGAGAGAAAAAAGATGCAATTCCCATTGCAGTGTGTTTGGTGCAGCCCTAGATTTGGGGAAAAAAATCTGCTTTCCTTCCTAGGACAAAAAGTGAGGCTCTGACCTGCCAGAGCCCTTCTGATTTAGTCAAGATGCACAAGAGCCATGAGTGAAAGGCAAGTGCTGTGACTGCGTCTTGGTATCCTCCAGTCTCATGCATTCTTCTGTAACGTGAGAGTAGCCAGGGCTTTCCTCCTAACTTGCTTTGCTGTGAGAAAACCTTTTTTACCTGTATGAATCCAACTGGCAAGTAGTCTAAATTGAAGGGGAAGACACAAGGTGAGTGCTGTGCTGCTGTGTGTTTCACAGTGTGCCCCTCACCGTGGCTTATGTTTTGCTGAGGGCTTCTGGTTCAGATCTTCAGATATTGTATGAAAATATAGAGTGTAAAGATGAAAATTTTCAGACAATGTCAAGCATGTGACTTACACTTGCAATGCATGAAAAAAGCCCTAAAGTCAGGTGTTGGTTTCTTGTGTGATGCATACCCAATATATGGTAGAAAAGAGCTTCCTGTATTTACAGGATATGTTGTATTACAGCTGTGACTCAAAGACTGATACTCTTATTTGTGTGTTTCCCTCATCTTTGTCTCTCTTTTCCCCTCCCGCTGTCTGCCCCTAAGGATCTTCTGTGGATAATACAAATATATTTTTGCAAATCAGGCAGGAAACATCCTTAGCAGGCATTCAGTTGAGAGATTGGTTAACTAAGCTTGCTGAAGTAATTAAAACATCAGGATAATCAATTTTATGGAAAGTCATGGAGGAAGTAATTATATGTATGTATAGTGACAGTGCTGAGTAAATTCAAGAAAGATAGTTATAAATGTCAAGTATACCGTAAAGGCATAAGCAGAACCATAATCTGGGAATATTTTATAACTTCTCTGAGAGTTTGGTCTGACTGCTCATTCTGTTTCCTTCTCATCTCATTATGATATGGTTCTCTTTCAAATCTGAGAAATCAGAATAAAGCATCTTCTCTTAGATATATACCTACATTACATTAATATGATTATGGATACTTGTGGTTACATTAATTAGAACATAAGCTTAATGGTAGATGTTCAGCTTGGGGAAATGAATTTTACTTTTGTCTTCTTTTCCAAATTAAGCTCTGATGTGTGCTTGAGTGGGATTTCTGTCAGAGAGAACTTGTTCAGAAACTAACACTTTCAAACTTAAAAAGCTAAAGTTAAAATTCCTGTGTCATACGGATTTAGTTTCACTAAGGTTCCTCATAGACCATCTGTGAAAACTTGGGGCGCCTTGTCCTCCTCCTTATGAGGCAGGCCATCATGGCCATGTCCTCACAGCCTCACTCAGTTGAGAGAGGCCCATTTTCCCTACCGCACTCTGTTCTGTAGATGTTGAAAAAAAGGCCAATAAATCTATGTGTGACCACTCAAATTGCTGATGGATGTCAGAGTGTCATCCATGGATAAACACTGTGCTACCACGTCTGTCGTGCCATGCTCTGATCGGGGATTTTAAAATAACTTTAGCAAATCAGGTCTTGTGCCACAAAGTAGGCAAAAGGCAGTGTACCTATGGGGGACAGATACAGTCTATCCTCAGAGATCCCTATTACAAATCTTATGTTTGTAACTCGCTATCTGCTTCTGTGTGCTCTCAGCACTGTTGAATTAAAGTGAAGTAGTTCACCAAGGAAAGACTTTTTTTTTCTGTATTTTGTAGGAAAATTAATCTAGTGAAGAAATCTTGGGATTTTCATGCCTTTTTTTCTATGTACTCTACTTCAAAACTGCTGGGAACATAGTGAAACACTGTTCTTGCCATCATTTCCTTGCTACAGGCAGCATTTTGGGCAAATAAGGGCCAATTCTTGGAGATGAGAGTTCTGTGGAGAGGAGTGTCTTCCTCAAAGGGTGTCCTTCTCTCTGGACAACTGGTTAGTACTCTCTCTCTTCTAACCGGTTAGTACTGGTTAGTACTCTCTCTTTTCCAACTGGTTGGTACTGGTATCTCTTTACATAGTCTTATGGCTTTTGTGAGTGCTGCTTTTAGGCAGCTAATTTTCCTCATACAGTACAACTCTTACCCAGTATGTCATGAGATAGTGTCTGTTTATGCTTCATAGTGTGGGCCTGTCCTGGCACCAAGAGTTTTCTGGTAGCTGTGGTGCAGTGGTGTGAAATGATGCATTGAACTATGAAAGCAGTACAACTGTAGCTTGTTTACCAGCATAAATCACAGTTACAACCATCCTACTGCTCTTGCTGAATGGCATTAGTCAGGTCTGTCTTCAAATATTGCTCCATTTTCCTTAGCCAGCTTTTGTAAATCAGACTGTCAGGAAAGAATGGTGAAGTGGCATACATTTCTTAGGGAAGAAAATGCCAAATATGTATCTAACCTGTACTTCATCAGCTCTACTATGGAAATGTTATGAGAGACGGAGTTGAAAGCCTTGCTAAAGTCAATATGAGCAACAACGCCTGCTTTTTGCTCATCCACAAAGTCAGCCATTTCATCATATAAGGCTATCAGATTGGTTTAGCACCATTTCTCCTTTGTACATTCATGCTGACTAATTCCAATCACCTTCCTGTCCTTCATGTGCCTGGAAATGGTTTCTAGGAGGATTCACTATATTATCTTTCTAGGGATCAAGATGAATCTGGCTGTCCTGTAGTTCCCAAGATCCTCCTTCCTGAAGACAGAAATAACATTTGCTTTTTTTTCCAGTCCTTGGGGACTTGTTCAATACCGCATCTTTTCAAAGGGAATTTTGATTGGCTTCAAAACGGCATAAGCCAGCTCACTTAGCACTCATGGGAGCTTCCCATCAGGGCCCATAGACCTGTGTATGTTCAGTTTGGCTAAGCATTCCCTAACCTGATCCTCTTCCACCCACAAAGTGTATGTAGCAATATATGATACTCATTTCTTCCTTCTAGAGGGGAAAACAAATCACTCTTGCTTTCTTCTGGATTCCACAGTACAAGAGGGATGTGGAGCTCTGGAGAGAGTCCAGCACAGGGCTACAAGGATGATCAGGGGCCTGGAACATCTGCCCTATGAGGAAAGACTGAGAGCTGGGCCTGTTCAGCCTGGAGAAGAGAAGGCTGAGAGGGGATCTGATCAGTGTCTATATCTATAACTACCTGAAGGGAGGCAGTGAGGAGGATGGTGCTGGCCTCTTTTCAGTGGTGGCCACTGACAGAACTAGAAGAAACAGCCACAAACTGAAGCATAAAAAGTTCCACAGGAACTTAAGGAAAAAATTTTAACAGTGAGGGTGACAGAGACCTGGAACAGGCTGCCCAGAGAGGTTGTGGAGTCTCCTTCTCTGGAGATCTTCAAAACCCGCTTGGACGCAGTCCTGTGCCACGTGCTGTAGGTGACCCTGCGTATGCAGGGGGGTTGGACTAGATGATCTCTAGAGGTCCCTTCCAACCTTAAGCATTCTATGATTCTATGATTCTGTGGATAGGCATAATGTGGCTGACTTGCTTTGGGAACAGAGGTCTTGCTTCATTGACTGACAAAATGTATTTTGGGCAAGCTTAAGCCTTGTTAAGCCATTAAACTGTCAATGTTACAGTCAAAGATGTTTATGTTAAAATTCAGATTTCCTTGAGGAATGGTCTTAATACTTTCTTGCTCTCTAACTTAGGAGGAGAACCAGTGCAGCACATGCTCTTCTGACATTGGTAAGTGGTATTTCCCATTGTTTTGGAAGTCTTCTGGTCCATGCATAAAAACTAAGAATTAATCTTTTTTCATGACCTCTTCAAACGGTTGTGTAAAAAACAATTTAAAAGAAAAATTTTCAAAATATATCTAGTAATTTCTGTTTTGAGTTCTGTTTTTAGTTGCACGTATTTTCTTTAAAAGACTTAATACCACTCGACTGAATGATGGTAACATTCCACATCAGAAAAGCATAATTGAAGTCAATGAAATATGGTTGCATCATTGTTCTTTACTGCGTTCATACAGCATTCCAAGGCTGCTCAAGTTAATAAGAAGAAACATTTCTCAGTATGCTGTTTTTTTCACTAAGCTAAAATTTTGTTTTGTACAGTTATCTCTGCAATTTTATATTTTTTTGCTTATTTCAGAGACTAGTAGTAGTCACAGAAGTAGATAGTAATGGGTTTTCAATGGGTTTTCAATCATATTAAATGATATTTAAAAAAAAAAAAAGAGATGCAATTTAAGAACTGGAGATTTGTTATTTATTCCACTGTATTTATGATTTTTATTTTGGAACCATGCAGGTAAAAGGAAGGAGGGAGAAAATCTAAAACATGCACAGATTTAGTCAGGAAAACTATACCCAAATATTATGAGGGAATTTCTGTCCTTTGGTCAGCATGTGCTAAATTAAGAACAACAGTGAAAAACGTCCTTCAAGAAGGGCATATCTTCATTCCCTGAAGCTATAAGATATATGACACCATCAGTGATGAACTCCTGGGGATGTAGAAGAACAAAATACCCTTGGATTCCCTGTTCACCATACGTCCTCAGGAGTAGCTCCACCTGCATGTCATTGTCAAGGCAAGTTTAAGGACGCTTGTTTTGTTTTCTTTTCTCTTTAAGAACTTAAATGACAACAACAGCAAACTAAAGCAATTCCCCAGCTCCATATCTGAAAGAGCAGAATGCAATGACTTGTGCAGGGCTGTGTCCAGAACAGCGTATCTCCACAGCATAGTGATACCCATTATCAAGAAATGCAATTCAGTCAAACAAAAGCCTTAACTGAATCTGACAGCCACCTGGTGGTGTGTATGCCATTGCCAAAACTAGCAAAATATCAAGTGAAAGAGCTGATCAGAGCTACAGGCTAAATCTTGCACAGAATTGAGCCCTGTGATTATATCCCTTTCAAAAAGAATGATTTAGTATTTACTGTTAAGCAACAGTACTGCAGACCTCATGCTATAATTAAGGCTGTTTTGGCATCACCTGTCTGGCTTCCTCTTTACAGTGTTCTCAAAGCATCTTCCATGCATGAAACTTCTCAAATCACCTCTCAAAATAGAGGGGGAGGAGGTAAACCTTACAGTTTTCATGGAGAAATTATTGAAGGTATTTATTTTATTTTAGAAGATTGTACAGGCTACAATTTATAGTGTAATTCTGCCTCAGTTTAAGCTGAATACAGTGGAGTGGTTAGGAGCCTCATATTTCTGGGGTCACATCAATACCAATGTCAATAGTAGTAATAAAATACACTCATAATAAGCTCATAAAATTTGCTGCTCAGTGAATACTTCTGGAAATGCTGAGCCTCATCCAAATTTCTAAAAGTAAGGGGAAACATAGGTACAAAACAAGGCTTTCTTAGGATATTTCTGGCAACGAACAAGCTGTGCTAAATGAGTGAAAACATTCATATTTTAAGTCAGAATTTTAATCTCAGATTTTCATTTAGACTGTATATTTTATTCTTTGGACTGGCTGCACTATTTAATTTGAAGTAGTTTATCTGCCTGTAAGTACTTCAATTATAGTTTGCAATATACATGTGTTTTTCTTTATTATTCCTTCTATGGCAAGTCTAAGTACTTTAGCAGATATACGCAAGACCTTTTAGATTCACTACATGTACCTACAAATTTTTGTCTATAAATTTGCTATATGTGTCGACACAGCTGTTTCACGTAGAAGACCAATTCATAATGTGCTTTTACTTTCAAATACATGTTCATGACCTGTTTTATTTGACTAAATCATTAGTGATTTGCCAGGAGTGTGAGGCATATATAAATTAATAATTACCCCTTCCTCCTCAAAGACATACAGAAGGAACAAGCCCCACGTCGGGTTTTGTATTAAAGACTATCACACCGTGACTCTTAAAGAAGGTTAAAATGAAGCTTTCTCTTTTACTTTACAAACGCCTTCATATTATATTCAGCAAAACCAGTGGAAGTCATTTAGCGTTCTCAATAGCGTTGGGACTGACATGCAGCTATCCAGGTCCTTTCAAAAAATTATCCTTCCTTCTCTCATGCTTCAGGTTACAGCCCCAAGTGAGATGAATAGGATTTCAATGTAACATGGGAGAATTTAGTTGTGTGAGGGAATGGTCTTCTGGAAATTAAGCAAGAACTCTCTCTGCTAGCCTGGAGTGAGACCTTAGGCTTGTTTCTCCTCTCTAAATGGAATTAGCTGGCCACAAACATCAGGCCCCTCTCTCTGTTTTCTCCTTTTCCTGTCCAGCCTATAATCACCCATAGCCTTGCAAATAACCTGTATTCAGTTTCAGAGGTCCCTTTTCCACAGTTTTCCATTTGAGCTTGCATAAAACACTGAAATGCACAGACCCTTGTTCTTCAGGCATGCCTTCATACTCTCTGCATCAAAGCTAATATGCTACATAACCAGGGAGCATGTTTTACTCTATAACCAGCTGACCAAAAGGTTCACCTAGGATGTGTATGTGGAGAGGGGAACGCTAAGGTCCCAATGTGCTGATGAGGAGATTCATGCAAAAACCTCTACGCATCTCTCTTCCACCACTGCTGTTCTGCAAGTGTATTTAGAGGGAAGGGGAGGCGTAGGCAGAAAGAGACCAGGGGATTCCTGTCTTGGCATCCTTGAATTTTTGACCTAGGTTATGGAAGGATTTTTTTATTTGGTGCAAAATGATTGTGGAAACTCAATACCTCATATTTCTTCAACCTACAAAATCTTGAGGAAGAGAATGTTATGAAGAACCTTTGGGAAAAGAAGAACTTTCTAGATTTTCTTCTACTACCTTTCCAAATTCCAAATGTATTTCCAAATGTTGTACTGCATGTTATGCTTTTAGTTGTTTATGTTGTGACTCTGCAAAGGCTTGATATACTCTGTAAAATAGTGACAGTAGAATGTTAATGTTAAGGACTTGGGTAGTGTTGACAGCCCATGTGACAGGTGCTTGAACTATCTATGACAGCCTTCTAGGAGAAAAGGAGTGCTAACTACGAGGAAAAAACATGCTAAACACTTGGGTATGCCAGCCCAGTGGTCCTGTACTTTAGGGGTAATCCATGGTGTGTGAGTAGCTGCCACTGCTTTCACTCTGGCTTGCAGAAAATGCTAACTGTGATGATGCCCACAGGATGTTACTTGTGAGCATTACTGCTAGGGATACGGGACTGTTCTCTGCGACTCCTACTAATTATGTCATTTTACAATAGGTTGAATAAAACTCTAGAAAATGCACTGTCAGGAACCCTTTTGACCAGGAAGGGGTAAAATCATTTAGCATTAAGAACCGAAGCCAGATACTTCCATCTTCTTTTATTTGATCGTTTTAATGATTTACCATTTCCTTAACTGACTTTTATGGCAACTTTGTCTTGGGTGTTTAAGTTCTTCTAATTTAGCTTTTTAAATTCTTTTTACACGTGCCAGTTGCTATTTCCCTTTCAAATGGAATCTGAAGAGGGGCTGCTTTTCTCAATGTTCACTTTGTCAAGTCAGCTGAGACAATTGAACTAGGAATTTCCTTTCATAATTTATAATCTTAGGCTAATTTTCTTCCTCAGGAAGCCAGTAAAACAAAGTATGATTTGAATCATTTCAGCTCATAGGCACTTTTAAAAATCAGGAAAGTGACAAAGGGTAGTAATCTTTTTAAAGTCACAGAAGAGATATGAAGATGTCCCTTTAAGTTCTGGGAAATGCAAGCTTTTGTTGTTACTAGTACAGTTGCTAGTGTGTAGAAGTCACAACTGGAGACTGCTTGCAGAATATTGTCTCTATGCAGTTTTCTTATTTGTTCACTTGTATGACAATTATTCACTTTGAAAAATAAAGAAGACTTTTTAAAATGATTTTTATTCGTCTGAATGAGGCACTTCCTTGCCTCATATGGGAGAGATAAAAGGGAACTCCTACTTTCTCACAAGTGGAGTCAAAGCTTTCAAAAAAAAAAAAAAACCTTCAAAACAGGTCTCTCAAAGTAGACTCTAATATTTTCATCAGGAAAAGCAGACATTATAAACTCAATTTTTCAGATGAGCAAAGTGAGGACAATAAAGCTTTGTCCTGATGCAGAGCAGGTATGGTGGTGTGCTCCTAGGGAGAACTCCACAGAGGTTAGGGGACGCTCCCTCTGCCAGACAGCCAGGAGCGAGGGAAGCGAGCACGAGCTACAGTAGCGTATTCCGAGTACAGGGGAGAGTGCAGGAGGGAGACAGATGCTGAAGAACAAAACCAAGAGTGGGTGAAAGGCAAAAGAGCAGCAGTGAGAAAAGCTTGGAATCTCTCCTACTTGTAGGAAAACAGAGAGCAGAGTCTGGAAACAGCAGGTGCAAAACTGAAAGCTAGCAAGTAGGGGTACTCTTAACTGAGAGTTTAGGCCCAATTTGCTTTAGCGACCTTCCTGGCATGATTAGACATTCAAGCTTTGCCTTTGCAGTGACTGTGCCTGGAGGAGTTTGGATCATGTGCCTGTTTTGTATCACTGTTCATTTCATATGCTGACAGGTTGCCACATGCCCTGAGGCTCTCTTCCCCTCTTTCTTCTTTTTAGCAGAGTTGAAGAATTTTTCTTTACATACCTTTGTGTGAGCAATCTCTGGTGCTCACCAAAATAATGCTGTCTCAGTGAACTAAAGAAAATGCAGGAAATTTGTAAAGGGAAGAGCTCTCAAATACTTGCGTTAAATATCAAGATGTCTTCTGCCAGTACTGAAACTGCTCTTTGTCTTTCTATTGATAGATCCGATCTGATCAGTTAGTCATGTGATTAAAAACTTGATCTTTTTGCACATTGGCTTTATAGAAGTAGCTTACACATGACAGACTTTTTTGTGTGTCTAGTTCATTAGCAGACTGTTGACTTTTAATCTGGCCTCCCAGTAGACTTCACACTAATTAACTCCACAGTGATGGATAAAGTTGAAGGAACAGGACAGAGGTGGAGAAGTAAAAGGATGAGTTAGTGGAGAGGAAAAAAAAAAAAGCAAAAACAAACAAACAAACAAAAACAGGAAAAGCTACAAATTGTTTCATCCAGGAGGACTATTCAAATGTTATTTTGTCCAGTGATGAATTTGACAATACAGCTGATACTTGTGAAGGCATGTACTCTTCTGTTTCTTCACAACAGTAGCTTATCCATAGGAATCTGTAGCTGGATTAATGGTCCCCAGCGAAGTGGCTAAAAATAGAAAATTCAAATATCCCTTAAAGGAGAGTCACTTACAGGCAGATAATAGGTGCACAAAACTGTAAGTTTCCAGCAACAAAATTCTTTATTATAGAATTATCAATCTGAAGCAATTTGGGTAGCTTGATGAATGTGATTTCTTTTTTTTTTTTTGTCATGAAGTATTACAAAACCCCAAATGCTACATGAAAAAACTGACTTTTGTTTCATTTTCAAGAATTAATACTTTAGAAAGAGGTGAACAAATTTTATGCTCACTCAGAGAGGTAAAGATTGATTCAGTTTATTACTCTGACCTTTGGACAATTGATTGCCCAAGATAAAGTTGGTACTAAATTGTATAAACTACAAGCGATTGCTATTCTTATGTGGAGGAAAAAAAAAATCATGCAAAACTTTGTTAAATTAAATACTCACCAGTACCACAGATACCAGAAGATTTGAATTCTTGGTCTGAAATTGATACAGGGCGTATGTAAAGGCAGAGTAAAGTGGTCCGCCTCAGGACTAAGTCCAAAACAAAGAAAGATTGCAAGGTGAAATACAGAATTGCTACTCAGTACATATGAGTACGATCCTTAAGCAGAGGTGTTCAGCAACACTGTGATATTTGGGACGCTGGATTTTTCTCCAGTCACAGCTCGGTGTAGATGTAGCTTGGAGGTAGATGGAGAAGATGTTGAAGAAGAAGAGACTGGAAAGTACTCATATTCAGGGATTCTGAGCACTTTGCCATTAGCAAGTGAGAGAATATGTACAACCATCTATTGACCTTGCCACTGAACAACTGCTTGTAGGTCCCTAAGCAATCTCACTTGGTAGCAATTTGGTAGCAAATTATATCGTATGTCATTTAGCTGACTTTATTTTATTTCCTAACTATGCCTGGTTTTCTTTTCTTGGGTATTTTTCTTCTCTCTTTTGCCTTATATTGTTTTAGGTTAGCTGAGGATGAATGGTGCTTGTTTACCACATAAAGTCATATCCTTTGCTTGCAAAGGCAGTCATTTTCAAATCCAAGGGCAATTTACACAAAATCTTACATTTTTATTGGTCTCCAGTGGCAAGATATAATTTCAGAAACAGACAAGCCCTCAAAAAAAATAGAATTCTCTTATGTTCCTCTGCCTAATGCTAAACGGGTAGTTTGGGAAGAGAGAAGGAAGGGAGGAAGAAAGCAGTTGATATTAATCTAAGTAGATGTTTTTGCCAAAACTACCCATGAGACACCAGCAACTTTTTCTTGAGAGATGATCATTCTCTGCAATATTTCAACAACTGTTTTCTTTGTGGTTGTTTTGTGGGTGGGCTTTTTTTGTTTGTTTGTTTTGTGCTTTTCTCTTTTCCTTGCAGCCAAAGTGCTCTTTAGGTGTTTGATAGACTTGAAAATACCTCCAAAGTTTTTGTTCCTCCTTTTTTTTTTTTTTTTTTTTTCTTCCCCCAGTAAAAGTTCAGGACCATTAATTCTGCAAAGTCACAAATGCAAATTCCAAGTGCAAAGAAAGAAAGTTTCATATTCACCCTACTTGGGAGTTTGAGAAATGTGTTGGGGAATGAGTTAAAAATATGTATTCTGCTCAAGCACACTAAGTGAAATGTCTTTGTGCTTTAACGAGCTAAAAGAGTCTTTAACTAAACATTAGAAAAGAACATACCAGTTTAATATGAACTGGGGCAATGTGGGAATTGAAGAAAGGAAGATAATTTGTTAAGGTGAGAAAATGAAAATAGGAGTGAAAGATTTCGCTGAACAGCAAGATGATTCTTAACTGTTAAAAAAGATGAAGTGGTATTAATCGGAAATTGGATGAGCCTGAGAGCGTGAGATACAGTTCATGCTATGTTTTTTAGTGACAGAGGGTCTGCAGCAGCAGGGATGAGACAGTGAACAACTGCCCCATGTAAAGGGAGGAGGGCAGAAGAAGTCAGAAACAAAAGAGGGGAAAACAGAGAAAAAAAAAAAAAAGGCAGTGGAGAAGCTCTTCCTGAAAGCCTTCGTGTAGAAGCAGTGGAGATAGTTGAAGGAGTCAAGATTCAATCACCTAAAGGGGGGTAAACAGCGGGGGACTAGCAAAAATATGGGAACCTTCACTGCTAAGGGAGGAACAAAAACATAAAGTATATTATACCAAAGGGAAATAAACACAATTCAGGAAATAAAAAGAAAGGTTTTTGACAAGATAATTTTTAAGAGCATGCTCTTAGTGAAACTTGTCAGTATGGGTAAAACTATTATCAGGAAAGTATTCTTTTGGTTAAAACTAGAGACCCTGGAGACCAGTCTGCACATATCTCACTTTGTCCTAGAGGAAAGGCTGTCTTAAAATATTGGAGGGTAGCAGAACAGGAAGCTGGTAGGATGTTAGCTATTCCACTGTGAGTGAGCATAAGGTTTACTGTGAAAACTTAAATTCATACAGTGGGTTGGTCATGAAAACACAAAAAATGTTCAAGATGGGAAGACTTCTGTCTTGTTACGTCCCCGGTTGGGGCTCAGTAACACTTCTCATTTCTTGCAAGAAGGAAAGCATGGAAATCTTTGAGTCTTAATCAAATGTCTTTTGTTTCATTTTTGTAAGTTCATGCACAGAGACTTGCATACTATTTACCAGAGATTTCAGGTTTTGTTTCACATATACCTTACTGAACACATCAATTGTCAAAGTCTTATTTTGAATCACAGAGTAAATAAAAGTGTAACTGAGCTTGAGTTGAAGCATCTGTTCATAGCGTAGATTTCAGCAGTCAAAATAATAGTAATGGAATGCAAGACATTTATTTTTAGTCTGTGTAATGAACATTTAGCAATTTTTAGCAGTTGTAATATGAACCAAACAATCTCTTTGACCCATTCTATCATACCAAATGTCCATAATAGTGATAGCTGAAATATATAGCATTTTAAAGTATTTTTTAATTTCTAAAAATTTGCTGCTATATCTATGTTCACATACCCATACTGCTTATATATAAATGCTGAGACCACTGAGCAATTTTTTTTATTATTGAGAAAAAGTATATTTTAACATCAGAAAATATCACCCGAATCTCTGAAATTCCACATCAATCTCACTAATCAACTTCAAATGCAACAACTGAAAGGTGGATGCTTGATTAGGTCTTCCAATATAAGAACTAGTGTGATTCATTCTGACTAAGATTATTCAAGACTAAAAGATAAAAGTGGCAAATGAACAAACTAGATTTACATTTATGAAGTTCTCTTCTGTGCGTGTGTGCAGGGTTTACAGTATAGCAGGTTAGAGCTTTTGCTACCTTTTGGAATTGAGAGTAGTCAGAATGGGAAATTTATTAGTAACTTGTGCCATCATTTAAGAAGTTTCTGTGAGCCACTTGAATATTCATACCATCACATATTTGAGAATTTTGTCTTAAAAAAGGCTGTTGTATCCTAAATACAACTGAGTCTCAAGCACCAATAATCTTGCATTTTAAGCTATAAAAAAATAGTTTAAATAATGGAGTTATCTTTGTAAATACAGGCTGGCAAAGCATAAATGGTTTCATGTCCCCTCAACCCAATCCTTAACAAAACTGAACTGAAATGTTAAATTCGGCTTTTTCTTTCAGTATACACTTTTGAAGCAAAAGAGAAACATTAGTATTTTGCTATCAATTTAGCCTTGAAATTATTTGAGTAGCCTTGAAGTAACTGAATTATTCCACTGAAGTCAACAATTGCTTTCAGCTTTATAGCAGGGAATGGACAAAGCTATACTAGATTAGTATGTGCTTTCGTTCTTCCTTCCGTAAACCATAGAGAGGCATGATGTTTATCATGGGTCATTCAAAAAGATATGTTGTGCAGAACTGTACCTCTGGTCTTCACTTTTTTGTCTAGCTGTTTAAATTTGATGATTTGATTGCCAGTCCCAATCATTTCATGACCTTAATATCCCTTTAGGGGATCTTCCCACTTTTTTTCTTAGGTAGGTTTTCAGTATCTGGAATGACCAGAAACAGTGAATTCGAACACGGTAATTAATGTTAGATTATTCTACTGGCCATGCAGTGCAGTTGGTCCTACTCTAGCAAAGATGGTGCAGCAACATTTTCTGAAGCGTGAGCCTAAATTTCTGCTCTGTAATGGTTCTCCAAGATCATCTTCCTTCTATTCCTTATATTCTGCAGAACTACTACTTGTGCTCTTCTTGTATCATTCTGCCTAACCTTGTATCCTTTTCACTTGATTCCGCTCTTGGATTTCCTACTTTAACTCCTCACAGTTGGTCCAATAGCTGGATTTTATGATGCAATACACTCTTTTGTTATGTCCTGATTTCATGACAACAACCGTTATATGTTGAAACCTTCTGAAATGCAGTAAATGTCTTCACTTTCCTGCCTGGTTAATGAAAATGATATGGGGACAAGGTTTGTCAGGTTTATTATCAAAATTCAAGTTTTACCCAATGGAAAGAGTAAGTGAATAGCTTGTTGCAATTGCTGTTTAGATAGGAGTTAATCTAAGGTAATTTGAATATGGAAATTTTCAGGAAAGGGAGTAATTATCCTGTAGGACAAGAGGAAATAGTCTCAAGTTGTGCCAGGGGAGGTTCAGGTTAGATATTAGGAAGAATTTCTACATGGAAAGAGTGGTGAAGCATTAGAACAGGCTGCCCAGGGAAGTGGTGGAGTCACCATCTGGCAGTGTTCAGGAAACGTGTAGATGAGGCACTTAGGGATGTTGTTTAGCAGGCAAAGTGGTGAGGGGCTTATGGTTGGACTCGATGATCTCAAAGGTCTTTTCCAACCATGAATCTATGAGGCTAGGATGATGCTAATTATCGACACAGTAGCATGAGCTACTCTTCCAGAGGCAAATAGCAAAAGCAGGAAGGACATCAACTGAATGCTAGTAAATAAATTCTGCTGCACTCTAGTTTTGTGAACTCAAGGTAGATATCTTGTCTGAAAAGCAATTGTCATGCCTTAAATATTATTGGAATAATGACATATTAGTTTAGCTTCATCAAGGTAGCTCACCATTAGAGAGGAAATTCCTCTAACCTCTCAGGACTGAAAAAAAAAATAAAGTCTTGACATTTTTATTGTATTTATATAAATCTAAAGTTACTGTTTGTCTAATCTATAGATTTAGTGGAAGTTCTATTTCTACTAATCTGTAAATTAGAAATGGGTATGGGCTTTATCAGAAAAAAAAATATATATATATATATATAGATTCAGTGCTTTTCTGAGCTTCCACGGATTAAAAAAAAAAAAAAAAAAGTATTATTCTGTTCCTATTCTATCCAGAAATATTTATAGTAGTAGATAATTGTTTGTTAATATAATCACCAATTTGAGGTAGCATTTAGAAAATTAGTACCCTTAAACCATAATCTTAATTCTTCCCCTTGCTCCTTTCAACCACTG